>NC_057799.1:123684334-123690134 GCF_018294505.1 Triticum aestivum
GCGCGGGCGCCGGAGGAGGCGAGGCGGCGGGCGGCGGCGCTGGAGGAGACGGGCGGCGGGGAAGGCGATGTGGGCCGCGGGGGCCCGACGTGGGCTTCCCGGGCCGCAGTGGCGCGGCGTACGGAGGCGACACGTGTCGCCCTCTGAGTGGCTGGGGGCGGCGGCGCTGATGTGTCCGGCCCCGGGCGGACACGTCCGGCGGCGCGGAGGAGCCGGTTAGGGTTTTGGACTGCGGGAGGATTTCGGGAGAGACACTTATTTATAGGTAGAGGGAGCTAGGAGACTCCAAATGGAGTGCGGTTTTCGCCCACACGATCATGATCGAACGACCTAGAGCATGGAGATGACTTAGAGGGGTTTTGGGCTGTTTAGAGAGGGGTTTTTCTGCAACACACAAATGGACTTTGCGGATGCCCGGTTAACCATTGGAGTACCAAGCGACCTCCAAATGGAACGAAACTTGACCGGTGGTCTCCCGGTGGTATACCAAGGCCACTTGACAAGTCTCGGTCCATTCCGAGAACATTCAACACCCGCTCACAAAAAGAAACAAGAGGGGTGCGCCGGAGGAGGTGGGAGTGCCGGATTGCAAAACGGACAACGGGGAAAATGCTCGGATGCATGAGACGAACACGTATGCAAATGCAATGCACATGATGACATGATATGAGATGCATGACATGAACAAAATGCAAAACGAAAGACAAAACCCGACCACGAAGGGAATATCATAACACATAGCCGAAAATGGCAAGAGTTGGAGTTACAAATATGGAAAGTTACATCCGGGGTGTTACAATTTCCGACCATGTTCTCCTTTAAATACCATTTCTCGTGCAAGTTTAAGCACTTGTCTTCTGCAGAGTAATACCCCAGTCCAACCTCTACTTTGATTTGTCATCGAGTATTACCCCCTGTTATCTCAAGATTATCACGGAATTGCATAACTTCTTATGAGTTCTTCATCAAGTGCTACATTCTCATTGATTCCAATTTTTCACGAGCTCTGAGTTATTAAACACTCAAAGACACCGATAACCGACTCGAGTCCGCATCGCGATTAAGCAACTCTTGGTAACCTTCATTACTTACGAGTTTGAACTCAATCACGTCATTCCTAGCCTGTTTGGCTATATCCTTGTCGTGCCGATTTTAACTGTGCTACCTGGTCCTTCTTCCCAGAGCACAATTTTTTGACGATGAGCTAAGCTTACGTCGATCTTTCCTCATCATATCATTTCGCTTTGGACGGCAAGCTTGCTTTGGAGTTTGTGTCGTACCCTTGGTTCCATTAACCTTTCGCTTCATCATTCCTTTGACTTGATGTCATCGCCGATCTATTACATCTTCGTGGAGCCTCTCGACAAAATTTGTCGTGATCATCATCAACATCTTGACTCCTTCCTGGATATCAATTGAATTCATGATGAGAAATATCATCCTTGCCCTTGATGAATTTTCTTATCATCGACCACATTATTGCCTTCCGTTCAACACAAATTTGTTGTGTTTTGTGTTATACCTTGAGATCCTTGGTATCCAGCATTTGTTCTTCTTAACCTTGGAGTATTACCATCCTTTAATATCAAGGATGTTGTGAGGATTGCTCCACCTCTTAAGAATTCTTGGTATAGTAATACTTATCGCCATCTCCATTCATTTCTTTGTCTCCGTGTTGTTTCTAACCGGAATATCGACAAATGGACTGTGAGGTGTAAAATTCCAAACTTCTAGCAACCCTATTACTTGTAAGTTAATGAATGATAGTTTCATTCTTTGTGTATTGGTTAATGAATCACCATTCTAAACATTGACCATGCTAACCATCCCATATTTCGGGTGCACCTTCCAACCAATGTTTAATTGTGTTTGTTTTCCTCGAGCATACATCATTATATCATTTGT
This sequence comes from Triticum aestivum, assembly GCF_018294505.1. Taxonomy (NCBI): domain Eukaryota; kingdom Viridiplantae; phylum Streptophyta; class Magnoliopsida; order Poales; family Poaceae; genus Triticum; species Triticum aestivum. Next base: position 123,686,240 of record NC_057799.1, read on the forward strand.
TCTGACAATTGTTATCTCCTTGTTCACATAGTTGTGGAAATCCATCCTTTTTGGAAATGTCAATGGATTGTCGTTGAGTCAATCAATCACCTCCTCACCTCTCCTTGATTTGATGATGAACTCTTGTTTCAGAACTCGCTTCCCTAGTTCAATTCCCGAGAATCTTACAATGTCATCTCGTCAATCTGTATCGCACCTTTTCTTCTTAGGCATACTGAGTCTGAGGTATCCTGACACCAATCAGATCTGAATCTCGGTCAGATATGATGGTTGGGACATATTTCCAAGAGTTATAACATTGGTCTCTACATAACCCGGTAAGGTGGTGTCTTTGCTCAGCACCCCTAGCTAGAGGACCTTTTGTTATAATTTCCTTTTTAGCAAGGTTAACCATTCTTCCATGAGGAAATTGAAAGACTTATTCTATATGTTGTTCCTGATGAATCCTTTTTGTATCCAAGTCCGACCTTTGCTTGAAGACCATGTCAATGCTATCTCGAAGCATGTCTGTGTTACTCCGATTTTCAACAAGAACACTTATCCCAATGCTAATTGTTTCTTGCTCAATTATCCAAACACCGTTGTATGGGTAATGTCATGAAAATTTCTCTCCCCCTACCTAGAGGGTTTTCTACATTATATCCTGTCACGGATATCATGCCCCGCTTGTCCTTGGGAAGGATATATCCCTGAAATATGTGCTTAAACACATTTTCCTTTCCATTGTTCTGTTTACTCTGATAATCATATTTTCCTTTCCATTGTTTGGTTTAACCTTTCTTGTGATCTATATGATCTAAGCCTTAATATTCCCTGCTTATGTAAACACCTCGGTGTACAATTCTGTCAGTAAGACCCTGTTACTTTTGTTGATGACATTCCGGTAACCGCCGATGGACGAGAACTTTGCCTACTAGTCTGCCTCGTTTCAACGAGCAGGAAAATGGTTTTCTTCGTCCCTCGCCCTTGGTACCGACGTTGTTACCGACATAACCGACAGGTTATTCACTGACATGCCTTGCTATCATGACCGTGAAAAATGCCAATGCTCTTCCTACTTTAACCCACATGGTGGGCCCATAACCCACAGTTCCACAGGATCGAAACCTGACTCTCCTGTACACCCCCATTCCCAAAGTTATTCCTCGCGCGTGGCCTCGTGTGTAATTCACGAGCCACCTTCCGATGAGATCATCAAATCTGGTATCAGACGCAATACTTATTCCCATTGCTCTGAACCCCTTTCACACTTCGTTTCAGGCAATGAACGATTGCCTATGCGCTTGAAACTTCTATTTTGCACCTTCTTACTTTGCTCTCGATATTGTCTTAAATTTCAATTCGAGAGTTACTTTCCGCCACCTTCCTTGTTGTTGTCTACCAGATAGTCTACCCTGCAAAAGTCCATTCTTCCGGTATACCCCCTTATTCTTTCGTTAGTATGATGAAGACTCTGAAGGAAGGATGGACACTTCATCATGATGACCTGGAGCAGAGAAATGAAGACATCACCAAAAGGGATCAACTACTTTGGGAAGAGCAACCAAGACCGGGAAGAATCGTTCGAATTTCGTAACCAGAACTTTCCCTCTTAAATCTCGGGACGAGATTTCTTGTAGTGGAGGAGATTTGTAACGCTCGGATAATTAGGCTATAGTAAAACTCTCCTAATGATGCCATGTCATCTCTGATTATTGTTGCTAATCTCTCGTTAGTTCAAAACCCTTTCAAAAGTCAAATTCAAAATATGTCAAACAACGAAAGTTTTCAAAAGTTAAAACAAAAATGTTTGGACAGTGCCAAATATGGCATAGGTAATTATGGTATAGAAGACCCAATTTTAAAAAATACTTAAATGCCCTAAATTAAATAAAACAGAAAAGGAAAAGAAATAAAAGAAAAGAAAATACAAAAGCAGAAGACAAATAAAAAAAGAGAAAAGGGCCCCCCACCGGACCAGGCGGCCCAGCTCACAGGCCAGACCGGCCCACCTGGCCCAGCTTCCCAATAGCCGGCCCGGCCCCCCTGCCTTGTCTCCCTTCCCTGTTCCCCCGACCAGGGTCGGAACAGGGGCGCGTCCCCGCCGGCCCCCTTGCCGGTGTCGAGGAGAGGATAAGGCCGCCATGCCCTCGTCTCCTCGATCCCTTCTCCCACTCGCCCCCGCTCTCTCCCTCGGTCCCTGCGCCTTCCCCCTCAGATCCACCTCGCTCTCCCCCTCGTTCCCCACCACGTTCGAACGCCGCCATGGACCCGCCACCGTGAATCGCGCGGCCACAGCCATCGCCTCGCCGCGCCTGCGTGTCCGTCGTCGCCGCCGTCGTCCTCCTCGTCGACCGGTGGTCGCAGCTGGAGCTCGGAGGCGCTGCTGCAACGCCCCCCTTCTTCCACATCTCCAGTCGCCGCCGTTCTTCACCAACTCCGGCGACGCCCCCTGCTGCTACTAAACCACCACGGGCCATCTTGCGTGCCACATGGTGAGCTCCCCCGTCTCCTGCTCCTCCTCATTAAGCCCCTCGTGCACCGTAGCTACCTCGTCGCCGTTGCCGAGAGCCCTTCGCCGCGGATCGCCTCGCCGCCGTGGCCATGCTCTCCGTCGTGCTTGCCTGAGCACGGCATCGTGTTCCTGGCGCGTCCAGGGACCGAACGCACCCGCGCACGCGCTTCCATATGGCCCCTATGCCCTAGCTCGTTGAGTGCCCGAACGCGCTGCCACCTGCGCTCGTCGCCGGCGTGCCTCCGATGACCAAATGGTCACGGGCCAGCACCCGTTGCATTCGCCACCTGACGCATGTCTCGCCTGGCCTCTCAGTTCGCTCGCTAGCGTGTTGTGTCGCCGTTCCCTCTCGCGTTGACTCTGGTCGTCCGCCGATGAGCTCGCCGCGCTCGATTCCGGTCACCCATGCCGCCACAACCACCACCGTTGGACGCGGCGCAGCCGTAGCTTTCGAACGCGCCCAAAAACTCCACGAACGGTGCCCTGTAGGTGTTTTCCGGCCACCTCCCGAGCCGCGCCACCGCGTTTTGCCTCGCCGGCGTCGTTCCGGCGCCGTCCGCCGACGTGGCTAGTAGGGCCCCACCCCTGGGTCACTGCCAGTGGGCCATGGGGGCCCCTTGACTGGGTTGACCCAGTCAACGTGCTGCTAGGCAGCCCAGTGGCACTGACATGCGGGGCCCACGCCATAAACGAATAAAATTGAATAGATAAATTGTTAATTAATTAAATTAGTTAATTAAAATCTTAATCTCTCACTGACTACTGGGCCCCACCCGCTAATTAACCCATTTAGTTAGTCTCAACCCTCCTGTTAGTGCCCCTGACAATGACATGTGGGTCCCAATGGACCCACCTGTCTGGTTTGACTGGTCAACCGACCAGTTGACCTGCTGACATCACTCTGATGTCATGCCTGCATCATCATTCACTGTTCTGGATAATGTTGGATTTAAATAAATAAATAAAATCAGAAAATGATTAAATATTTAGAAAATCATATAAAATAATCCGTAACTCGGATGAAAATACTTTCTACATGAAAGTTGCTCAGAACGACGAGACAAATCCGGATACGTAGCCCGTTCGTCCGCCACACATCCATAACATATCGAACTCGCAACTTTCCCCCTCCGGTTCATTTATCCGAAAACGCAAAACACCGGGAATACTTCCCGGATGTTTCCCCCCTTCGTCGGTATCACCTAGTACCGCGTTTGGGCACACCTAGCCTCACGCTTTGTCATGTCATGCATCGTTATGCATCTGTTTGCATTGTATTCATTGTTTCTTCCCCCTCTTCTCTCCGGTAGACTACGAGACCGACGCCGCTGCTGGTGCCCCGACCGACTACGCTGTTGACGACCCCTCCTTCTTGCCAGAGCAATCAGGCAAGCCCCCCCT
>NC_057799.1:123690173-123760666 GCF_018294505.1 Triticum aestivum
GTTTGCATTGTATTCATTGTTTCTTCCCCCTCTTCTCTCCGGTAGACTACGAGACCGACGCCGCTGCTGGTGCCCCGACCGACTACGCTGTTGACGACCCCTCCTTCTTGCCAGAGCAATCAGGCAAGCCCCCCCCCCCCCGATCACCAGATATCGCCTATTCTTCTCTATACTGCTTACATTAGAGTAGTGTAGCATGTTACTGCTTTCCGTTAATCCTATCCTGATGCATAGCCTGTCCTTGCTACTACTGTTGTTACCTTTACCTGCAATCCTACATGCTTAGTATAGGATGCTAGTATCCATCTGTGGCCCTACATTCTTGTCCGTCTGCTGTGCTATACTATCGGGTCGTGATCACTTGGGAGGTGATCACGGGTATATACTTACATACTTTATACATGATACATGTGGTGACTAAAGTCGGGTCGGCTCGAGGAGTACCCGCGAGTGATTCACGGATTGGGCGCTGAAAGGACCTTTGTCCCGACGGCCCTCTGGGTGGATCTTTGTGGCGGAGCGACAGGGCAGGTTGAGACTACCTAGGTGAGAGGTGGGCCTGGCCCTGGTCGGCGTCCGCGGTTACTTCAAAATAATACGCTTAACGAGTTCTTGGTATTTGATCTGAGTCTGGCCACTGGCCTATATGCACTAACCAGCTACGCGGGAACAGTTATGGGCACTCGACGTCGTGGTATCAGCCGAAGCCTTCGTGACGTCAGCGACTGAGCGGCGCGCGCCAGATTGGACCGCGTAATGTGACTTCCTTTGTAATGGAGGCTGCTAGGTCTGCTTCCGGCCGCCCACGCAACGTGCAGGTGTGCAATGGGCGATGGGCCCAGACCCCTGCGCGCTTAGGATTAGATCGGCGTGCTGACCTCTCTGTTGTGCCTAGGTAGGGCTGCGACGTGTTGATCTTCCGAGGCCGGGCATGACCCAGGAAAGTGTGTCCGGCCAAATGGGATCAAGCGTGTTGGGTTATGTGGTGCACCCCTGCAGGGAAGTTTATCTATTCGAATAGCCGTGTCCCTCGGTAAAAGGACGACCCGGAGTTGTACCTTGACCTTATGACAACTAGAACCGGATACTTAATAAAACACACCCTTCCAAGTGCCAGATACAACCCGGTGATCGCTCTCTAACAGGGCGACAAGGAGGGGATCACCGGGTAGGATTATGCTATGCGATGCTACTTGGTGAACTTACCATCTACTCTCTTCTACATGCTGCAAGATGGAGGTGGCCAGAAGCGTAGTCTTCGACCGGATTAGCTATCCCCCTCTTATTCTGGCATTCTACAGTTCAGTCCACCGATATGGCCCTTTACACATATACCCATGCATATTTAGTGTAGCTCCTTGCTTGCGAGTACTTTGGATGAGTACTCACGATTGCTTTTCTCCCTCTTTTCCCCCTTTCCTTTCTACCTGGTTGTCGCAACCAGATGCTGGAGCCCAGGTGCCAGACGCCACCGTCAACGACGACTCCTACTACACCGGAGGTGCCTACTACTACGTGTAGGCCGCTGACGACGACCAGGAGTAGTTAGGAGGATCCCAGGCAGGAGGCCTGCGCCTCTTTCGATCTGTATCCCAGTTTGTGCTAGCCATCTTATGGCAACTTGTTTAACTTATGTATGTACTCAGATATTGTTGCTTCCGCTGACTCGTCTATGATCGAGCACTTGTATTCGAGCCCTCGAGGCCCCTGGCTTGTATTATGATGCTTGTATGACTTATTTTATTTTTAGAGTTGTGTTGTGATATCTTCCCGTGAGTCCCTGATCTTGATCGTACACGTTGCGTGTATGATTAGTGTACGATTGAATCGGGGGCGTCACAGGCGTCATCCATCGCGTTGCCGGGGAGCACCTCGGCCTCGACGGCCCGTGGCGCCTTCTCGTTTTCCTCGTCGACGAGGTTGATGGCAGAGGTGGCGCTTTGGTGGGTTGGCATGCTTGGAAAAGGTGGATGTGCTACAGGTTGCGCTTGTTGTCTCTATGCGTCGCGCGCCGCCTAGGTTTATGTGCAATATCGCTGGTGGCGGGAAACAAGTGAGGAAATGGCGGAAAATGGTGGCGTGTTCATAAAACGCCATCAATTAATGGAAACTTAGCATAGAAGGAACATCGAGCTAGCACAAGAAGTAGATGATGATCAGATGAACACAAACCACACTAGGGAACCCGTCGGTGATGAATTCATCAATCGCAAACGGTTGTATACTAGCAAGCGTTTGCCCACAACACACACGGCTTATTCCATCACAAACTGTTCGGATGGATCAACTGTATGCCACGTATCGCACATTGTCAAAAAGTTATGTGGTAGACCTTCTTTAACATGTGTTAAAAAAATAAAATAAAAACAAGGACCTCGAGGTTAATTTAACTGATGGGATGGATTATAGAGGTCATTTACTTTGACCTCTATGACTCATCCCATCAGTTAATTTAACATCAAGACAACTTCTCATCCAGTCACCCATCTGATGGCTGCTCCAGCGTGAGCACAGTTAACTTGAGAGTTCTCTTAGATGAGCTATTGGTGGAACAGGTAGTCCTTGCTGATATAGGATGCCTCCTCACATCCTTATGGCGTACTCGGATGACCGCCCGTCGCCCAATGGCCAATAGATGTTGTGTAGACAGAGCATATCACATCGCACAACACATACGTCTTATTAGTAGCAATCGTGTGTGTTATTATCGGTCTTCGCACACATTTCTGATTACAGATCTGTTTATCACGTATCACACACATCTTGTTATATTGAACTGTTTCTGTTATCTTGGCTCAACGCAAACAGTTCATCCGAGTGAACTGTTTGCCCTCTATCGCACACACACCTTGATCTGGCTGACCGTTTCTTTTGTTCCGCCTAATCACAAACAGTTCATCTGAGTGAACCGTATGCCGTATATCGCACACACATTCATCCGGCTGCCCGTTTCTGTTTTTCTGCCTCACCGCAGATAGTTTATTGAACTGAAGCGTATGCCCTGCACCACACACGCAACTAAAATCTGAACCTGTTTGATGCATCCGTAATCGCAAAGTTTTGCACCTTTTAGACGTTTTTTTACATCACAGTTTGCGATTATTGCATCGCACACAGTTTCATCGAAGGGTCTCTGATCGTAGTGTCTCGTTAGCAGCATCCTGCAGTAGTGATGGCTCTTTCTCCCCTTCGAAGAGCCACACCCAAACACATCATGGGTTCTCTCCCTATTGCACATATGGGCTCCTTCCCCTTGGAAGAGCAATCATAGTCGGCGCCCTCCCCGTCATCGTGGATGAGATCTGACTTGGCCGCTGAGGATCCCAACCCGCCGGTGCAGAAGCGTCCTTTGGAACTGCCTGGACCATGCGATGGACGAGATCAGCGGCAGGCCCTCGAGGAGATTGGTGGCGGCAAAGCCCGAGGCGTTATCAGTTGGGAACTTCATCTGGGCCAAAGCCTGCCCCAAGCCGTCATTTTCGACGAGATCGATGTCGTAGCGAGTAACAAAATACGGAAATATATGGTAGCTGGCTGATATGTAGCATGCGTAGCGGCCTCGGCGACGAGGTGTTCCTCCGGGACCACAAGGTCGGCAAACACGGCTTCCACCTCGTCCTCGTACGCCGATGAGGTCGCGGTAAACCTATTTTTGGCCATCTCCTCGTCGAGCTCCCTGTGATATGTGTTGGGGCTTAGGCGACAATGCTTTGGAGTAGGGGGTGAGGATTTGAAAGCAAGAGAGTGTTATGTAGGCGCCGTCTAAGCAAATCGGGCTGGGTGGGGATGGTGATCGGCGGGTTACCTAACTAGACCAGTAAGGCACGAGCAGACCGCGGTAGAGGACGAAGTTGGATGCGATAGCATGGGATTGAACAAGGGGAGGGGGAAAGGTGGCGATATTGAAATGTGGTGGGGGGAGGGGTAAAACACTGAAATTGCGTGGCTGCCGAAAATTTTGCTAGGAAACTAAGAACCGACACGGAAGAAACACACATCACAAATGGTGAAAATATAATACTCGTGTGCGGTAAAAGAGAAAACCCGTGATTACCATCTCGAAAAATATTAGATCACTTATGAGAGGTGGCAAAAATGCATGTGCGACACTTGGCAACATCACACACGTCTCCAGTTTTGCAGAAGTTTGTACTCCTCCCTTTTTATTTAGTCCGTATATTAGCTTTGGTGAAAGTCAAGCTTTGTAAACTTCGACAAAGATTATAAACAAAAATATTAACATATACAATAACAAATCAATACCATTAGATTTATTATTGAATGTACTTTCACATCATATAGATTTGTTATGATAAATGTTTATATTGTTTTCTATAACGAAGTTTGACTTCAGTCAACTCTAATATGCAGAGTAAATAAAAATGAAGGGAGTAATAAGGATCACTATCCCAAACGGTTTGTCAAAGAAAATTGTGTGTGTTGTAATCTAAAATTTGTGAAAATCCAGATGCTAAACAACACTCAAAGCCATGTAAAGATGTCATTATTGACATTGTTTTTTATTATAGCTAGCAACTTAAATTACTAGATAATAATTGCTCTAAAATACTACTACTCCCACACATGCAGGTGGAGGTAGCTACTTCACCCATGCTGGGCAGACGTCGTCATTCTCTTTCTCGGCCTTGCGGCGGTAGCCCATGGTACTTGGATCTCCGCCCAGCTCTTCTTCACGGTGCAGGTGGCGTCACGTTTCTTGCGACGGGCGGCCTCTCTTTTCTTGCAAGCGGCCTTCCTTTTCCTCTCCTCCACTGCGGCCTTGGCCTCCTCCTTCACCCATTCGTCCTTGGCAGGGTCAAAGTCCGCCCACGTAAGGGTGCGGGCACATGCGATGTAGTTGACGCGGCGGGTTGCAATCGCTTCCTTACCAGTGGATGTGCGGCAAGATGGCATGACCGATGCGTCGTTGATATGACGGAGAGGGGGGATACAAAATATACATGCCAAGTCCTGCCTCCTTCAGTCCTCGCGCCAGTGTGTCAAGCACCATCTCCATGTCGCTCCTCTCCGCACAGAGCCGTACGATGCCCAATTTGCCAGCAAGGAGACGATGAAGTAACCATCCCGATTCAGGAAGACGTAAATTGCTAGTTGGGTTAGTGCCCCCTTATCTTTATTATTCCACTGGAAATGGATGATTACACCATAACAGGTAAGAGGTAACACTAACAGTACATGTCTAGGATGAAACTGCCGCATGCACATGTGGCACCTTCGCCAGAGACAGCTTCCCCACGAAGTTCGTGGAAAGGCTTCCCAAGAACAGATGCCCATCGAACTCCGTCACGGAAGTGATGAAGTGGATCACCTTCCCTTGGGAGTCGTCGAGCACACGGATGATCTCACCGTCCTCCGACACTTGGGCCACCATCGCTCCCTTCGCCGTTGCCTTGATGGGTTCGTGAAGCGCCGGGATCGACGCGACGACTCTCTTGGCCAAGGTCCAGCGGGTGATCAGGTCCATCCATGGCGACCTTAGCTGCATTTTGAGCACCAAAAACCATGAGATGATGCTGTTTCACAGCGACATATCCTACTAGCTGGTGAGGTAAGGGCCGGCTTGATGGCTGGAAGTGTGACCTGGAGAAGGGCGATCCAGAAGGAGCCGTCTGGTGCTAGATGGATGTTATCCGGAGACCCCGGAAGGTTGTCGACGAAGGTCTGCTTCTGTCCAGCCTTGTCCCCTTTCAGCCACAGCCTCGTGCATCTGAACCTGCACCTCACAGAATTAACTGGTCACTTGATGATGCAGCTGCTGCCTGCAGCAAGACTCAGACTGTAGACTGAGTAGAGTGAACTGCAGGGCTTGCCCAGGTGCTTACCCCGCTGTCTCGCAGACGATGACGAAGGCCTCGTCCCGCGACAGGGCGACGCCGTTGGCGAAGGCGAGGTTGTCGAGCGCGACGGAGGCCTTGCCGGTGCCGGGGTCGTACCTGAGGAGCCGGCCGGTGGGGCGGGCCTCGAGGTAGTCGAGGAACCACTCGCCGAAGCCGAACCTGGTGCTCCCGTCGCTGAAGTAGACCGTGCCGTCGGATGCCTCGATCACCGCGTCGGCAAACCTGGCGATGGAACGAAAGCGCGAACCGGTCGATCACGGGGCGTGCAAATTCAGTTTGCGCCGTCAGTAATCGAAGACGCGCGACGTGGTACGTTACCTGATCGTGGAGCCTTCGACCGTGGATGCGAGAATGGTCACGTGACCGTCCTCGACTTTCAGTAATCCCTGCCAAAATACACACCAACAGAGAAATTGTTAGCAGCGTGTCAAACGACGCGACAGAACTGTTACGGCGAGTGCGAGTAGTAGTTTACATTCACACGCACGCACATCCATCCACGTGTGGTAGCAACCAGCAACAGGCCACAAGCACCCAAAAAGTGCGGCGCGTGCAACAGCCGCGGCCGGCCGGGCGCGCGTCGGGGAAGGTGACGTACCTTGTGAGCGTCGCAGACGAGCATGCTGCCGTCGGCGGAGGGCGCGATGCCGAGCAGGTCCGTGCCGCCGACGAACCGCCAGTGCTCCCACGACCCGTTGGGCTGCATCCTCTGCAGCCACCCGTCCCTCGTCGCCGTGTACAGCGTCCCGCCCGCCGCCGCGTCGACGTATACGTCCTCCGGCCCGCTCAGCCGCCCTTCCCCGAGCTTCTCCAGCCCCTGCATACCAAACCATCGCTCCCTCAGCACCGATCGACCAGTAGTCTAGTTAGTACACGAACGAAAGGAAGAAGGGGCGGCGCTCAAAAATAACTGACCTGGAGGAGGTTATTGGGAGGGTGCCGCGCGGGCGGCGGCGGCGACGGGAGCGGCTGGATGGGGCAGTGGAGCGCGACGTGTACCGCCAGCGACAAGAGCACGGCCACGGCCGCCGTGCCCAAGAGACCACCCGGCGCCATGAGGGACGACGAACCCAATGTTGGTCGGCGACGATCCCGGAACGCTCGCACAGAACCGCAAGTGACCAGCGAAGGAACGGCGAGTGACACACTGACACTGGCTGGAGCGCGGTGCTTCGGTTCAAGACTTCAAGTAAGCGTGTCGCGTGCCGATCGAGCTCCGGGTTTATACCTATCTTCGCCTTCGGGACGTACGTGAGGTGACCGGGTCAGTTTCAGCTGGCGTCGCAGGCGACGAACGCGTGACCCGAGCAGCGCCGCGTCTGGTTGGGATCCGTCGAAAGCAGCGTGTGGCCATGTCACGTCACCACCTCGCTCGGGACCACAGAGACAGCACCGAAGCACCGATCGAGCGGTGAGCTAGGCGCGTACGGCAGTATCTCTGCCGGTAGCGTAGCTTGGGTTTAAAAAATGAGACCAATTCAAAAGTTAACCCTTGTTAGCATATTTTTATAAAAAAATCTGTGAGCACCGCGCGTCCGAATCAGGATTCGAACTCGGATGAACTGGCAGCAATGCCAGCTGGCCAGCCAACGGGTCAACGCCCCGTCCTCGTAGCTTGGATTTACAGTACATCACTGGCTGAGTTGCTGCCTGGCTCGCTCATCTGGCCTGTTACTATCTGCCGTGGCTATAGCGTGCGTGGCCCTGGCCCTGTTGCGACTAAAACGTGCACGGTGAACTTCCATCTGAAACTTTTTTGTGATTTTTTTTCGTGATATCGCTGTCGACCAATTTATGTGGTATTGCTCTATTGCAGTTGTTCGGTGGATTTGTAAGCTTCGGTAATATCGATAGCTTTTACTTCTACTCATATGTCTTATCCGAATGTTGTGAGATTTGTTCAGAGAACCAATTACTGAAAAGAGTGTGACTAGAACTCAATTGACTGAGACTTAATAAAGTCTCAGCCAAATGATAAAACATATAAAAAGAAAAAAAAGAAAAAAAATTGTACACCGATCTCCGTGTGAGATCTGACAAATATAACGTCGACTCAGACTTCGTTAAGTCTCAGTCAACTAAGATTTATCAACACCGTACTGAGAAACAACTCTAGTTTCCTACGCTTTTTCTATAGCTTGAAAACCAAGTTACGGGGTTACTTTCGAATTGTCCGTTGTTCCTGAGGTCCCTATCGTTGGGAATAAAGCGAAGACCATCGCGTGCAAGGACTTGCGCCAAATGCAGCGTGCCCGCGAGAAGGACGAGAAGGAAGCTACCACGAAGGACGTTGTGACTGGAGTTCTCCGCATCCGCTCCGACATCTTCTTCCATGCTTGCGCCCCGGCTGTTACGACTTTGCAATGACCGGGCATTCCGGATGCCTTCAGCGGGAGCCGGACCCGGACGCCTCTACGGACACGGCATATGAGTAATCGCAGCTCCGACGATCATGGACTACGTCGGGAAGCTCCGGCGCCGCACATGCTCACCAACTATTCGAGGATATTTCTCAACCAAATCCGCACAAAAAAGAATCCCCATATGCATTTAGGTAGTTTCATTGTGATGCATGTTTATGACTCATTTATGAGATGGATAAATGATGGTCAAGAGTCTTCAAATTATAAAATGGGTGATCAAAATTCACATTTGTTTGATGTTCGGTTTGTAGGGGAAATGTGCTACGCGAAATAAATTTTTACCATGCATAAATAAGCCCAGAATCACTATGGAGGTAAAGGTAACAAGATTATACCAACAATCAACTCGAGGCTGTGGAAGTAGAGAAGATTGTTAGTGAAGCCTATCGATTCCGCGGTTAGGTTTACCTCCCAGCCGCGAGAATTTCTGTGGGAACAATCCGCCCGATCTGGTGTTGAAGTAGACGACCAGCCGCGATAATTTCTGTGGGAACAATCTGCCCGATCTAGTGTTGAAGTAGACGACACCTCCAGGGTATCCACATAGCGATCTAGTAGCACCACAACACTCCTTGAAACTATGCCTCGTGATACATTACAAAACCCGAGGCGAGACTTTGATAGTATCCTTGTGATCAACAGTACAGAAAATGTACAATATGTACGAAAAAAAGTAGACGTCAAAACATATATACAAAAAGATAATAATCATGTTTTGAAAAATGTCAAACATGCATATAAAAGTGTTTCTGATGTATAAAAAATGTACAATACCTATTGAACATGTATAAAAATATTCCTAGAGTATGCAAAAAATACAATGTGTATTAAAAAAATGTAGATATTACAGCATATTGTATTAAAATATTGTTTTTTGTTGATCAAATGAATGTTAAAACATGTTTTTAAGAAATTTTAAACATGTGCAAGAAAAATGTCCTTTGTGTATATTGAAAATGTACATTATGCATAAATAAAGTAGACACGTGTTGAAAATGAAAAGAAAAAGAAAATACCGATGAAAATCAAAAAGAAAACCGACAAACGATAAAAGAAAATGAAAAGCTCAAGAAAAACAAATAAAGAAACAGGAAAAAGGCAAAAAGTGAAAAAAAAACAGGCTATAAGCATAACAAACAAGCAATGAAAATTAAAAAAATAATTTTTATTTACATTTTAATAGCATATAGTTCGAAAACTTAAATTTACATAAGAAAATTTAAAATGAGAAATCTGACAAAAACATAACTTAGTATATTTTTTTGTTAGCGCTCGTTTTATAAAATGTTAATAACTTTAAAAAATGCTTGTGCCCATAACAAACATGCTCGGTCAAGTCCCCTAAAAAAAATCAGCTCGGTCAGGTCGTTATTACGCGAGGTTGTTGTGGGTGCGGTGCGGAGTTCGGATCCTGGTTCTGCGTATACCGATCCAAATTATTTTGCAGTTTTTCGCTTTGCGTTTGTTTTTCTTCAGCAGGTTGCTGGGCCGGCCCACTATGATTCCCTCTGCCATTGCCGCCAGCGCTAAACCAGCGCTTAAAGCGCCGAATAGACGGTCCCAGCGGCCCGTGCTAAAAAAAACCACCAGAACGGTGGTGGTTCTCCGAAAAATAAAAAAGGCCGGGACGACCTGGCGGCGCGCCGCCTCCCTCGCCGACCAAACCCCCGCCCGCACCGGCCAGCGCCTCGTACGCAGGCGCATGTCCGATCTCCAGCTCCCCCCACACCTGGTCGCCCGCGCTTGGCGCGCCCACCGCCCACGAAGCCGTCCGCGGGCGCGTGTGCCGGGCACCTCGCCGCCCACGCGCGCTGTCGCCGGCCGGGACGGCCGCGTGACGCCAATAAAAAACCCGACCACGCGGGCCGGCTCCGTTAATCTATCATATTACGCCGGAGAGCCTGCCGTCCGCATCCATCCTTACGATCGATCACGTAACGCTTCGACGTGCGGCGCACGCACGTCCTCCATCCATCGCCTCTCGACCGACGGCTGTTACCCGTCGCTCGAACACTCATGGCAGCCGCCGAGCGCGTGCACGCAGTGCCATCGTGTTGCACGAGCAGAAATCGCTGACACGGATAGGAGGATCACATCGCCAGGTCAACGCGGCCGTGCCGGTGTGAACGACGACGACGTAGGCCGGCTTCTTCCTTGCAAGTTACCGCTCGCGTGTTCGATTTGCAGGGGCCAGTTGTAAGCAAATAGATAATGTGAAGCATCACTGTCTGCCTCCAACTCGTTTCTCTTGGCTTCTTCTTTCAGCAAGCGCCCTACATGTTCCACGAGAATTGTTGCCGTCCGCCTCGCCAAGCAGTGAGCCGGACAGGTGCGCGCGTGGACGTTGACCACCAGCGCCGTCACATCTTCTTTTTGTATAGTACAACAACGGCAGTGTATAATTCTTCAATCATCAAAGTAGAATCTATCTACAGACTGACATAGAAACACCACGCCACACGCACGGCTGCCGTATTCTGATCAAACACGACGCCATCGTATCGTACCCGTTTTATTTATCATCATCGTGCACGAGATAACGAGGCGCTCACGTGATGTGCTTAAACAAGCAAGCCGTGCGGTGCTGCGGTACGAAACGGCCGTGGCAAGTTAAATCAGTCGCAGCCGCGGGACAGCACAGGCGGGACGGACGCCTTTGGCGCCACCCAAACCACAAGCAACGACGGGACCCCGGCCCGCCCACTTGGCCACAGCTGGCAGGCGGACCCGGTCCCGATCCCGCGCCCAATGGCCCAGCACCACGTGGCCGGCCTCATAATTCAGTCGCACGTACGCCGGGCCCACACGCCAGCATCTCGCGCCCGCGCGCGACGACGACGGGCCGGATAAATACGGACTCCGCAGGCGCTCACGGGCACGGGACTTTTCTTTCTCTCTGGTCATCGTCGTAGCCGCAGCGGCAGCAGCAGCAACCACCGGCGCGGAGGAGGCGGCGGCGGGTTTTCTTTCTCGGCGGGGATAGAGGTCTTGACGATGGAGGCGGAGGTGCAAGCGCGCGAGGAGCAAGAGGAGGAGGAGGAGGAGGTGGCGTGCGAGTGCTGCGGCTTCACGGAGGAGTGCACGGCCCCGTACATCGCCGGCGTGCGCGCGCGGTACGGCGGGAGATGGATCTGCGGGCTCTGCGGGGACGCCGTGGCCGAGGAGATGTGCAGGGCCTCGCCGCCGGTGTCGCCCGCGGAGGCGCTGGACCGCCACGCCTGCGTGTGCGGCGAGGGGCGCCGCGCGTCCGCGCCGCCTTCTCCGGGCGACGAGCTCATCGCGGCCCTGCGGCTCCTGCTCCGCCGCAGGCTGGGCTCGCCGTCGCCGCCGAGGCTGGTCCGCTCCACGCCGAGCAGCCCGAGGCGCGACGCCGTCGCCCCCGCCGCGGCCGCGGGCGCCGGCCCCGGCGCCGGCGGCCCGCTCGCGCGCACCGAGAGCTGCTTCGCCGCGCTCGTGGAGTAGCAAGCATCCAAGAACCAATGAAACCAAAAAGAACCTGATGGTAGTCTCATCTAGTTTCCTGCCTTTTTTTGCAATTTTCCTTCCGCCTCTGTAAATATGCATGCCATGTAATCGCGTTTCTAGCTTAGGATGATGCAGCCGTGAGAGGAATAAAACCAATGTGTACAGAGTACATACAGTAATAACAACAACAAAAAGAGTAAATGGAAGTGGAGGTAATTCCATGTTTTATCATCATCCAAGTGGTTTCTATTTCTCTGTCTTGCTCCTTGCCTCTGCTCAAGTTCATGCACTCACCTGTTCTTCAAACAGCTTCTAAACCAGACGCATAAGCACCAGAATGCACCTTTTCGTCTCAAAGAGGGAAAAATGCAAAATACTTTTGCGAAAGCATCTGATCTCAACGAGAAGTTGGAAACCGAACCAGATCAATCATCTATGCCGTTTCCCATCCGGTGATGAGATTGATTCTGATTCGCAGCAGAGGCTCTCGATATGAGCATAGATCACTTTCTGGTTCACAGATAAACTTCTCCTTGTCCATGACAGAAATAAAAGAAAATTAGCGCAGGAAGCAGCCAGCCCGTTTTTCAACCGCGGTACTGTAGTTTTTGGTTACCATCTTTATTACAGCGCATTGTTCACGTGGCGCGCCTGCTCCATGATACGATACCTCGGCCCTGCATTTCAAAGCCTCGCAATCAGACACACAGACTAGCACAGAGGTCTGTATCCGTCCAGTGCCATCTCGATCGTTCGTTCCCGTCAACAGCGAACCTATTAATTTAGCGGCTAATCGGGCCAGACGCAACCACGTCTGCTACTGTTAGAGCCTGCCGTAGCACGCCATTGCTGGCCGACGCGCCATTGATCGCGAGATCAACCATATAATTAAAGTGCATCCATCCATTGCAGACAGATATCGTCTTCACCCAATTGCTGACGGTACACGCAATCAGGACCCTTCCTCGTCCCGTGGACGTATGCAATGCAGGTGCAGATGCGGCAGCATCAGCTGTAGTAGACAAGTAGTAGTAAAGTAAAACAGTGGATGTGCATGTGCTGAGTGGTAGTGACCGCGTGCCTTGGTGGATCCACGTCGGCACGGCCCCTACCGATGTGGACGCGGAATAAGCATCGGCCAAGTGGAGTGTGATCCGCCGTGGCGAGTGCTCCTTTTTACTACCCTTTTTCCGTTTCCACGATGCCTTTTGGTTTTGGTTCTGGTTCTGAAACGGCATGGGGTTTGTTTTCTTTTTCTTTTTGAGGGTAGGCATGGGGTTTGTTTATGTGTGTGATTCGGGGAGCACCATGACCCACAGAGAGTAAGAGTGGTCTCCCCCACCGTGAAAATCGGCCATCTTCTGGTCTTATCCCTCGCCGACGCCGACGCCGGACTTAGCTTTGCGAAGCTAGAAGCGACGGCGCCCCCTAGGTCCGTGGTTACAGACAAACCACAAGCCCGATGAACTCCCGATTGCTCCTGCTATTGCTTTCGCAGTTAGGCGCACTTCCGATGCAGTAGCAGTAGCAGCAACTTTGTGGTGGCATGGTTAGCCAGAGACAGACAAGACAAGCACGGCCCCGTCCCTCGAGCTGGTCCAGTTAACTAATCCAACCCAGCTCGCTTATACACTCATCAGTGCCGTGACGGCCTACGTGAGCCGCACCAATAATTGAAGTTCACCGCTCTAGACAAACTACCAGTGGTTTCATGAGATAATTAACAGTTGAAACAACCATGCATGTACAGAAAAAGAAGAGCATCATTGATCTGAACTCGCGAAGCACTGTTGACCTGGAGCAAGACAGGACAGAGACAAAAAGGGCTTGTGAATTGCGAGATGCCCTTTCTTCCGCTAGATGCGCCAACAGAGCGGAAAGCAAGGCCAATAATCGAAGGTAGGGCCGCACACCTGTCTCGTTCGTTCTCGCGCACTTTACTCAAGGAATCAGAGCCTCCGTGTTCGTTTTTCAGGTCCTGGAAAAATAAAACCAACCAACGCTGGCATCCGTCGCAGCCAGCTCCCCTAGTAGTCTGTGGGGTGGGGGCTCCCTCTTGAGAGCTTGAAATGAGCCGTTTTGGCATCTGGTAAGTAAAAACGACGGGGGACAACCTGCGTACCTGATCGCCGGAACGTAGCAGAAAAGAGGGCCACAGGTGTGAGGCCAGTGCAGCCCGTGCGCCCACTGCCCACTGCCCAGTCGAGGAGCGTGGCATGTCCACTCCATCGGATGGGATGCGAAAAGCAGGAGATGATGATGGATCATCGTAACGTACGTGCGCGAGCCTGTAGCAGGAGCCAGCCGCACAGATGAATGAACTGACGCGGAAACGTGATGGGTTTCGGGGTGATGGTACCTAGTACTGCCCACCGTGCCGCGTGTGCTGTGGAGAGCAATGCAATCGAGGGGCCGGGTGCCTGCTGCTGGCTTTCCTCCCCACATCCGTCCGCGATTAGATTGCAATCGCCGTCGTTTCGACTTTTTCGAGTGCAGCCCAAGCAAGGAGGCGTAGCGGTGGCAACAGTCAGGGCAAATTTGACAATTTGACCTATAATCGAAATCAAATCACAGAATGAACTGGTTGCGAAACTATTTCACTCCCCTGACCCTTTTGTGTAGCGCCCGCCACGCCGGCGCCACACCTACTGTGCAACGCCTCCCAGATAGGCGCTACACGGCCAGCGTCGCACCCATATGTGCCCAAGTCAGCGTGCAGCGCCTGAGAGCTAGGCGCCACACTACACAGTGCAGCGCCTAGCTCCTGGGCGTTGCACTAGTGCAGCGCCTAGCTCTGGGCACTGCACAAAAGGGTCAGGGGAGTGAAATAGTTTCGTAACCAGTTCATTCTGTGATTTGATTTCGATTATAGGTCAAATTTGTCAAATTTGCCAACAGTCAGTTGGGAATCTATCGCTTGATGGACAGAACCGTGATGTGGATCGGTCGACGGCGACCGGCGAAAGGAACGGCGAGAGTAACGGGTTGGGTGGACTGCCTCTGCTTCAGAAGCAACATATATACTGAACAGCATCGGACCTGCGGTGTATTGGGCAAAAAGTTTAAGGGGTCGTCTGAGTTCATTAGGGAACTACAAAAAAAATCATCACGGAAAATTTTAGCAGAGGAGTATTTTAACTACACCATGCAAGAAAACAGAATGAGCAAGGCAGTCCACTCCAACAGCTTCAGTCTCTTCTGATCACCTTGTCCTGTATAAATCTTAGGCAACAGTGCAATGGGGTTCCACACGGATAGCATAGGGCGTGTTTGGTTGCCGTCGCGTACAGTACCCGGGTTGCATACACATCTTCACTCGGCCTGGCTCTAGAAAAACAGCCTCATATGTGACATCTGCGAGTTATTTGGTTGCCTGTATTAAGAGATCAACTTTGGCACGTTGTTTGGTTGCCTGCATTGTCTCGGCGCATGCAACTACACGCTGTTTGGTTGCCCGCATGGCGTATGATTAAGAGCTAGCACTTGCACTTAGCACGCCGGGTTAAGAGATAGCAGAGGGAGTGGGAGAAGAAATACAGTGTGCGCCGGACTATGGCAACTGCGGTGGATAGTGGCCGTGGCGCCGTGTCCGACATGACGAGCATGGAGTCGTGGACGAGCGACCCCGTCGGCGGCACGGCGAGCGACACCGTCGGCGAACTAGTTGCGGTGCTCGCGCAAAGACAGTCGACAGAGGAGGAGGCCGAGATGATCGACACCGGAAATGACTCCAGTGTAGTAGGGCGAGAGAGAGGAGGCCAAGATGATCGACCCCGTCGGCGGCGCGGCAAACTGCAGTGTGCATGGAGGCAGAGGACACAAGAAAGCAGTGTGCACACCATTGCAGCGTCAGTGCAGTAGGAGGACGACAGAGAGTAGGCCGAGATGAGCGACGCCGGAAACGACTCTAGTGTAGTAGGACGTGGGCAAGCAGATCAAGGGGAAGGGCTTCGGCGTCGAGAGAGATGAATAGGAGGGCTCTGAGCAAAGGACAGAGGAGCTCGACATGGCGGCGTCAGTGCAGTAGAGTGCTGCTCAAAGAGAGATGAAGTTACGATCGTCGAAACCAAAAACTTACAACACGAATGTTGTGAGGAACTGCAAGATTAGGCTGCTGGTCAAAGGAAATTTCAAACGATTGATCGTGCGCGACGAATCTGACAAAATTCGTCAAGAACAACTTCAAACGGGAAGACGAAATTAAGAAGTTACAGCCGACGAAACTACGAACCGATCGCCTGAATGAAACCGTAGCATCGAGGTGCATCTTTTTCGTATAGAGCTTACCTCGAATCGAAGCACCGTTGTGTAGATCGAAAAGGGCTAGGAAAAGCAGAATTAGAGGGAAGGTTACTCGAGGTAGGAGAAGATAAGCAGGCAACTGCTGCATACTAGTATCCCTCCCTCATCTCCCCTCGTGCAAATGGCCCACCTTGTGCGCTCGCCTCAGCCTGGCTCGCTAGAAACTGCCGATCTGAGCGTTTCCAGCGAGCCACGGCCAAGTGTGCTTTAAGGTTCGTGCCATGCGGGACGCACGGTAAATGCAGGCAACCAAACAGGACACTTTCTTCCCGCGTGGGCCAGGCTGGGCCTAATGCGGGCAACCAAACACGCCCATATATGCAAACTAAATAAAATTTGTTTCACTAATCCAGCTTCTCTACTTCAAAAAGGAAAAAAGAGAAAGGAAGAAAAACCAACCACATTTGTAGTTCCACTCCGACCTCAAACTCACGATCCCATCCACTACGCGCAAGGATAGGCCCGGTCGACTCGGAGCTTACGGCCACCAAAGACGCAGCAATTGAGCACATCAATGGCTTCCTCAGCATGCGCACGGTGCTCGAATACCACATAGCCGAAGCCTCTGCAGGCCCCGAAGCCATCATCGTCAAAGGCGACATGCCAGCTCCGCAGCGGTCCGAACCGGACGAACAGGTCGACGAGCTCCTCCGGGCAACATTGCCTCGGCAGGTTATTCACGCGCACGAAGCATCGCAGAAACTTGAGCCGCCTTAAGCTGGTCGCATCCAGATCTTTAGGCCTCGGGCATGCGCGACGGGTTTCGTGTTGCCAGAGGAGCAGCCGCGCCCTGCAGGGAGCGTATGAGGCGGGAGATAGGTAGTTGTAAGGGCACGTCGGCTCCGCGTGCCCTGGCTCCTCGTCTCCGCAGATCCAGCAGAACTTAGCATCTGGATCCCTCCAGCAGGTTTTGATGGCACCACTACTTTCCATGTTGGTTTCTTTTCCTGAAAGGCAGCAGAAACTTACTTATGTTAGTTTGCACTTCATGGTTGAAAAAAAAACATGCACGTAACCAAATCCCTCTTCAAACATTGCTTCCTAAAAAGGAATTTAAACCCTGGTTCTATCGATAACGATCTTCCTCTAGTTGTTCGAATCAAGAATATTACCAATTTCAACTCTTATAGTATAGTAGAAGTTACCATTCAGATGTAATTGTCAATGCAAGTTGGCGTAATATATGAGATCGGTTGAAGAAAATAAGGACTTGAAAGTGAAACAGCCAAAGATGATGAACGTCAGTGACTTACGTCCCTCCCCTGGCAAATTGATCGGCACTGTCTTGTTTATCAGACCTGCATTGCGCTCTTCGTTGCTCTTCCTCTGCCGAAGCAAGAGGATATTACAGAAGGGGTAGAATCTCCAAAACTTGGGTAAGAGAAAACCAAGAGCTCGCTGTTTCCCGGCCCCTGGAAACACCGTTGAGTCAGGAACGCCTAAATATATAGGAAACGGATACGCTTTGAATGAAAACCAACCAAGTGGTTCGTTGCGAGCACACCTTGCAGCGGAGGCCGCCTCTTGAAAACCCTCTTTGTCGTCGAGATCTTGCATTTCTCCCTTGGTCTACCACCAGGGGCCATTGCATAAGCCCAGTCAACTCGCAGTTTACTCTTGCCTACAAGATGGCCATTGAGCGCTTCCATTGCCCTCTCCCCTGTTATAATAAATCCGACGCATACCGTTGATCATCCAAGGACCTAGCAATCACGAACACGACATCAAGATTTGTTAACGAGGTTCACCGATATGGCTACATCCCCCGGGCCTGACTACGGACGCTCCTCCCCTGACACCGTCACAATACCGCACACCGGCCACCCGGGCGCCGGCACACGCCGCCGGCTCCCCCTTCCGCGCATGTGCTATTATGTTGGCATAGGTTACATCGTGTGTCTACCCCCGCTATATATGAGAGGCCTAGGATACAAGTGTCCTATTAGGACACAACTCCACATCCTATGTAAACACAATACAACTCATAATCCAACTGTAACCTACCTTATACACAATATTCGACACAACTCTAACAAACTCCACCTTGGCGAATATTCTCCACCATCTTGAATTCGTCAATGCGTCAAACTTCCATGTACATTGGACTTGAGCTTATCCCATGAGTACCGCTGCTACTCCAAAGACTCCATATGACTCCACCTGCAACTTGTAGTCCCTCCTTTTCTTGACCACAGTCAACACTCGAGCAAAATTAAGTTCCTTGTTACTCTAGTTTGTGCTCCCAACTGAACTCAACATCACCGCTCCTTTCTTAACTGCCTGTCTGAAACTTGAAGGAATTTCACCATTGCCTGTAGTCATTCCGAGTCAAATTCGCAGTTGTCTCACCACATGTATGACCACCAGAGCCCTGGCCCGTCTCCATGTCCCGTGCATACCGCACGCCTCGCCGCTATTACCGCGTCGAGCCTCCGCTGTCCCGGTCGAGTCTCAAGGGTCGCGAACCCACACCACTCAACCCCCACTGCAGAGTACCACCGATCATCACCGACCGATGACGAGTTTCATGCTTCCATCAGACCACTGGGCTCCAGTCCAAACTGCATGTCACTCGCTTTTCCCTCGCTGAATAGGCTTCGACTCTCTGTCGACTTACGCCGTAGCCCCTCAATCAGCACCAAGTGAAGTCCTCTAGACTCCATCTCCACCTTCAACATGACTCCATGGTAGATGATCAGTCCACCCTCGCGCCCCGTCGACTTCAAGCTCCGTGTGTACATCACCTTGAATCAACCCCGCGCCATAGTCTTGTCGAAGCCACACAAGCCCTCGGGACCCGCGCCACGTGTTTCCACGCCCAGAAGTCGGTCACCATCAGCATCACGCTCCTATGTCGTCGTTGCCGATCCCACCACCGTCTTCTGTACCAACCGACTTGCGTCAATCCGCCAGACTGGCAAGTCTGGCCCAGCCGAACATATCCGACTGCTATCATGCTCGACCCCGCATCAGGACCGCTTGCACATCCGTGCATGTCTTGACGCCCCTGTGTATACATGATCTTCACGATGCACTTTCAAGCTCCTCTGAACCTTATATGCACGTTGCCAATCTGCTAAACTCCTGGTAAAACACCGTACGCAATTAGCAATGCATAAAAAAAACTGCTTCCATGGAAGCTATCGTGACTACACGAAGTGTGTCGCCACATCTTCCAATGCTCCCTTTTTTTTAATCCAATTGCTGTCCATGCTAACGTCAAATACCACATGTTGCAGATTTTTTTTTCTCAAACCAATTCCGGCTTGCTAGCTCGCACGCATGCATCTGGCCTCGTCACAGCTCCTTGAGCCAGCCGCGACTGTGCGTGGCCACGCCCCCTGCGCTGCCCTCATGGGCCACCTGCCCTGCAGCGCCGCCTTGGGCCACCACACTTCCACGCGTCCTGCTGTAGAGACCCTATCCCGACATAGGCTTCCAGCACCTGTGCCTCACAAGCTTCGAATCGAATACGGCCAGTCGTCCAGGTCGATACGCGTCGCCGCCGCTGAGACAATCCGATCCGGCACACCGCGTGCACACGACGCCTTGCCCAAATCGCCCAAGATTCTGCTGTCCTGCCGTGACGGCGCAGCCGCTTGCACGCGTTTCCAGATTGCTTCTCTCGATCACGCTGAGAACCACGCCGATGGCCGGCTGCATATCAGATTCCATCGTTCCTCTAAATCAACAATCCGCAGCCTCCGGACAACCTAGCTCATGATATCACTTGTTAGAATAAATCTGAGGCATACCGTTGATCATTCAAGGACCTAGCAATCACACGAGCACGACACCGAGATTTGTTAACGAGGTTCACCGATATGGCTACATCCCCGGGACTGACTACGGGCGTTCCTCCCCTGACACCGTCACAATACCGCACACCGGCCACCCGGGCGCCGGCACACGCCGCCGGCTCCCCCTTGCGCGCCTGTGCTATTATGTTGGCATAGGTTACATCGTGTGTCTACCCCACTATATATGAGAGGCCTAGGATACAAGTGTCCTATTAGGACACAACTCCACATCCTATGTAAACACAATACAACTCATAATCCAACTATAACCTACCTTGTACACATTATTCGACACAACTCTAACATCCCATTCCCAAGATCCTTGAAGATCACAACCCCATATCCCCTGCGCACTTCAGAACTGCCCATTGGAACGTGGCACATCAGCAATGGTCCGAATGGTTCCAAAAGCTTCCGAAGGTCCCACGTACAGAAGCGCGATGGCATGTTATTCACACGTATGAGACTCTGCAAAGAGTTCCGACAAGCCATGGCCATTGTGTGTTGTCCAGGATGGCAGTTTGCTCTACAAGTGTGTTGGCCATATAACCCATATTGCCCATAGATATAATTGTATTGGCAAAACTGCTCATAGTGACCGTCCTGTCCACAGATGTAGCACGCGTCCGAATCTGGAGCCCTCCAACGTGCCGTAAGGTAAATGGAAGACATGCCAATTTTCATTATTGGTGCTGTAGTCAAAACAAACAAACACATACTAAAATTTGTCAAACAATCAGGGTTGCAAAATAAGTCAAAACAAACAAACACATACTAAAATTTGTCAAACAATCAGGGTTGCAAAATATTCATCAAGTCTACACATAAAAAAAAGCTTGCAATTGCTGATGATTTTTTTTTGAGGGACTAGAAATAGACTAGACTAGTGATGGTTGAGGGACCAAAAATATACTGCTTGTTTCCTTCTAATTTCAGAAAGAATGGCACAACCCGCCTCCAAAAAAAACTCCATGGCAGCAGGTGGCAAATGTAGCAGTACATCGGGCTCTAGGAATATATACACAACTAGTTTATTCCATCAGGCTCTAGGAAAATGTACAGCACATGTTCATGAGTTAACCACAAATAGAAAACCAGCAAACGGAAAATGATCCAAGTATGAAATCCATGTATATTTCTATCTTTAACAGCCCCAACCTCCCTTCCTAGGGATGGACAAGTTTTAGAACAATTCGGAAGTCGAAATCAGCTCCTTCCCAGTGGTTTGAGCTCAAAGCCACCCTAGGAATAGGAGATCACCTCCGCCTCTATTTCTCACCTGTTCTTGGATTTGCAAGAGGCAAGGTGTGCTATTTGTGTGGAATTCATGACATCTACAAAGAGTGTTTGTCGGTTGAGTTCATTGCCGAATGCTATCAGGTTGGTGACTGTTGCTAGTATTTTCTCTTCTAACTCTCCTATTTACCTTTTGTTCCATGAAGATTAGACCAAATTCAGAAATCTCCCAGATGAATCATAGTGTTTAGAGTCTTAAGATATAGAGATCAATACAGACTCAACGTTTAAAGTCCCATTTGTGTTATAGCTGCAGCTACTTTTTTCTGTAGTATATATGGAAGTCGTGTTTGTACCTTTTTGTTGATCTTGATTCTTTACCTCCTTTGGTCGACCATTGATTTTTTGCTCATCCAGTTTGCCTAAAATAAGCACACCAGAAAACCAGTTGTTAGTTGCCCATTTCAATTCCATGCATTAGTATAGAATAAGAATCATAATTGGCCCCACTTTTTTTCCCATACGATCCAATATGGGTCAGGTTCCACTATCAAAAGGGATACCGTTGAGCATCCGTAAAGGTGCAAAAAGAACAAGAAAAAAAAGGTAAACGGTATGTTCAGCTGCTGCAACAATGTTAACAGCAAAGGTAAAAACAGCCCGACTAGAGCTACCAACAGCCACAAAAACCGTCAGAGGCCACTCCGCACCAATTATGGTCACAGGCCAGCAAAATATAATTGGCCCCACTATTTGCCCATAAGCTGAAGCTCAAGCTATGTAAGGAAGCCCTGTGCCGACCGATGCATCAAGGACTTCAACAAATATCATCATGTATCAGTATCAGATTAATCATCATGTGTTAGTATCCAATTAATCTTTAAATGCATTCTTGTTCCATATCCTTTGCTGTTGATGGATTGTTAATTTTAGAACATTTTCCTTTGTGACCAACAGGCTGCCATTTTCCACTCCCTGGATCCACAACAAGGAAGAAGCGATTTTGCTGATTACCAGTGCAGGGCCAAACAGTGCCCATGGAGCTATATGTGTTAGGAATGGGCAACTAACTTTACTGAGGGCCAAAGGCCATTACATATACATGTGTGGTAAGGTGCAGGAAACCCCTTATACAATGGGGATATACCGAAAAGAGACTATACACATCTAACACCCCCCCTCAAACTCATGATGGATCAACAACATTGAGTTTGGAGAGGAAAAAGGCATGCTGCGCTCGAGTCTGTGCCTTCGTGAAGAAGTCAGCCAATTGTAACTCAGAGGGCACATAGTGAAGAGCGAGAGTCTGATCCTGCACAGCAGCACGCACAAAGTGGGCATCCACACCGATGTGCTTGGTGAGCTCATGCTTCACCGGGTCGCGCGCAATACTGATAGCACCAGTACTGTCTGACAGTAAGGGAGTCGAGGGAGCAGCAGACACACCAAAATCCTCAAGCAACCACCGTAACCAGATCACCTCAGCCGTCAGCATGGCCATGGCTCGCAACTCAGCCTCTGTACTCGAGCGAGAAACTGCAGTCTGTTTCTTTGTCTTCCAGGCAATAAGAGAGCCACCAAGAAAGACACAGTAAGCAGACAACGATCGTCGATCAGAGGGATCACTGGCCCAGGTAGCATCAGAGTAAGCCTGGAGCTCAAGAGAACTGGAGTGGGGAAAGAAAACGCGCTGAGAGATCGTGCCACGAAGATATCGTAGAACACGGAGGAGGTGACTATAGTGGACAGAGGTGGGGGCTGAGACAAACTGACTCAGGATGTGAACAGGATAGGAGATGTCAGGACGCGTAACAGCAAGGTAGACAAGGCTACCAACGAGATGACGATAGCGAGTGGGATTAGGAAGAGGGTCACCATCAGAGGCACGAAGTCCTTCGAAGTAGTTTATTCCAGTGGAAGGCGGCCTAGACGCAGTGTCACTTAGTTATAAAGATGCCATTAGAAGTAAAGAGAGACAAATGGACTTGTTAGTAGTGGACTAGTAGTACATGTGGACATGTTGGGGAAGATTGATTTTACTCTATTCAAGGTGGCTATGATCCACATTTCTTTAACAGGCCATGATCCACACTGGTGCATGTCAACACAAAAACACCCTGTGAGGGCTAGATCTACCCGGTTTAGATAACTAGGGCAAAAGTACAAGAAAAAATAGTTGATGAATGAAATATATATTACACCAATAATTGAAGAACGTTTTCTACAATCTTCCATTTTGTATACTGTAGATTGATATAGGATAATACTAGTACAGCTAGTGCTTATTCTTAGCGCACTGATTTGCTCATCAATATTACATTGTGTTGCATAACCCATGTGTTTTTTAATACTACATAAACTAATTATACTTAGCATAAACAGAAGATAGCACAATATCTTTGGCTATTATTCATTTCTCGACCAGATTTGTTTACCTTACCTAATATTGTGTTGTACTTTAACCTTTATTTTTTGAGATATACTTACATTTAATTATACAAAATGTAAGTTAAAAACATGTAACTCCACTTCTGACCTGCCGGCCCAACCCCCAGGTCAATGACCTGGGATCTCTGCCGGGTCGCCTGTCCGGATCTTATGACTATGGGTGTTAGTTCAATGACCATAGACCGTAACGAACGCCTCGGCACATGATGGTGAATTTACTAAGAAAAACAGCCGCTCTGTTTCCACACGGCAGCAAAAATCTTGCTGTTGCAGGTCGTGCATCAAAAGTTCAAGCTTCCCTTCTTTAATTTGACTTGTACTCTTACAAGAGAAGATCAGATGTACGCAGTAAGCATTTAGAGGGCGATTATTTACATTTCTCTTTCGTAGAATTATTTAAGAATAGAAGGGCAAGAATCAAGAACCCGTACTGTCGAGGAATCCCAACAGGAAAGCAATCCTAGAGAATCGAGATTGGGGAGGCGGCTACCAACCTTGTCCCAGGCACCGGCGGGAGAGGCAGAGGAACGCGGCAGTGGAGAGGGCCGGAGTTCCACGCCGGAGGGGACAGGCGAAGTTCCACGCCGAAGGTGGCGAGCGGCGGCGGCGGAGGGCGGGAGCCGAGAGGCGCGTGGAGGCGTGTTTGGTAGTCTTAGGTACAAATGCTTAGGGAGTGCTTAGAAAATAAACTGAGTTTTTTGAAGCACCGATGTCTATTTCTACATGAAAGACACTTAATTAAGCGTCTATCATATACAAATAAACACATGTATTTAGAAAAAGCCTGATTTATTTCTTTAAGCATCTGCTCTAAACACCTTGCATTGTACAAGGCCTTAGAGCATCTACAATAGATAATGATATAGATGCAAAAATAACTAACTTGTCTAAAAAACTAACTTTACATTAACAAATGATGTAAATATTTAAAAAATTACATCTTTGCTTTTTGAAAATGTAAAATACAATACTTCGTGGTGTAAATTTGCATCTTCATCTACAATAGATGTAAAAACGGCGGTCGCACATCAATCACACAACTGTCTTCATTTGGCTTTTGCGCGACCGCCAGCCGCCGAGGCCCATGACCCCGCGGCGCCGCCCGCCCGCTGCTGGTCTAACCCACCTCACCGCAGCCGTCGTCGGCGCGACCACGGTCCCCAATTTGGCCTCCGCCTCCATGCCGCCGCCCCGGATTTGCCCCACCTCGGCCGGTCGCCGTCGCGCCGGAGCTGCTTGCAAAGAAGTAGCGGGCCGCCAAGCCACGTAGTGGAGGCGTGAAGAGTCAGATGGCGCTCCCCGAACCAACCTCGGACGGCCAAAATTTCGAAACCGGACGCGGCTGCGGTGGGGCGATTGGCTGGCGCCGACGACCGTGGCTTCCTCCTCCGGCCAAAGAGGCCCTTCTCCACCTTCGCCGCCGCCCCCACATTGTTTCTCCTCCTCTCTCTGCCTCGAATCGCCGCTGCTCCGCCGCACCGATTCGCCACCCCCGCCGTCCGCCGCTGCCGCCGTCCCCACTGCCACCGCCCCGATTTTTTTGGTGTTGAGGCTTTTTTTAGATGCAAAAAGCACTTTTTGGAGATGTAAAATTTTACATCTCCAAATTTGCATCTTCTATTGAAGATGCTCTTATAGCATCTCATGCAGATGCATATATAACAACATTTTACATCACTTATGTTGGGAAACGTTGCATGGAAAATAAAAAAATTATATGCACACGCAAGATCTATCAAGGAGATGCATAGCAACGAGAGGGGAGAGTGTGTCTACGTACCCTCGTAGACCGTAAGCGAAAGCGTTTGTTAGCGTGGTTGATGTAGTCGAACTTCTTCGCTCTCCAACCGATCGAGTACCAAACGTACGGCACCTCCGCGTTTAGCACACGTTCAGCTCGGTGACGTCCTCGCCTTCTTGATCCAGCAAGACGGCAAAGTAGTGGATGAGTTCCGGCAGCACGACAGCGTGGTGACGGTGATGGTGGA
This sequence comes from Triticum aestivum, assembly GCF_018294505.1. NCBI lineage: Eukaryota > Viridiplantae > Streptophyta > Magnoliopsida > Poales > Poaceae > Triticum > Triticum aestivum. The sequence goes on from NC_057799.1 coordinate 123,715,694, forward strand.
GTTATCTCCGCAGGGCTTCGCCTAAGCACTACGAAAATATGACTGAGGGTGTAAACGGTGGAGGGGGCGCCGCACACGGCTAAGCAATTGTCGTGGTTGTGCTAGGCGCCACCTCCCACATATATATAGGTGGGGGAGGGAGGAGGCAGCCTGGAGGCACCCAAGTGGGGTCGAATCCCACTTGGGGTCCTGCACCAAGCCGCCCCCCCGGCCATGTCTGGGTGTGGGAGGAAGGCAGGGGAGGGTGGCGCCCCTTCCTTTCTCACCTGAGGAGGTAAAGGCGGGAGGGGACACCCCTCCCCTTTCCTTCCCCTAGGGCCGGTCGGCCAAGGAAGGGACGCATGTGACGCCCTCGATTCAATTGTACACTAATCATACACGCAAATGTGTACGATCAAGATCAAGGAATCACGGGAAGATATCACAACACAACTCTAGACACAAATTAAAAATAATACAAGCTTTATATTACAAGCCAGGGGCCTCGAGGGCTCGAATACATAAGCCCGAATACACAAGAGTCAGCGGAAGCAACATTATCTTAGTACAGACATAAGTTAGACAAGTTTGCCTTAAGAAGGCTAGCACAAAAGCAACATCGATCGAAAAGGCAAGGTCTCCTGCCTGGGAGCCTCCTAACTACTCCTGGTCGTCGGCGGTCTCCACGTGGTAGTAGGCACCCACGGTGGCATCTGGTTCCCGGGCTCCGACATCTAGTTGCATCAACCGGAAAGAAGAAGAAAGGGGGAAAAGGGGTAGCAAAGCAACCGTGAGTACTCATCCAAAGTACTCTCAAGCAAGGATCTACACTACATATGCATCAGTATCAATGAAATGGGCTGTATCTGTGGACTGAACTGCAGAATGCCAGAAGAGAAGGGGAAAGCCTAGCCTATCGAAGACTAGCATCTTCAAGCGTCTTGCAGCATCAGAAGAGATAAGAGTAGCATAAAGTAAAGTAGTAGTAGTGTTATCAACCTCGGCCAGAGATCCTTTCTCGACTCCCTGCGAGAAAGCAATCCCAGAGCCATACTATCCAGTTATCACCTCAAGTATCCAGTTCTAGTTGTATCAATCGTGATACAACTCCAAGTGTCCGTTACCGTAGGACAGGCTATCGATACATGTTTTCTTCCCTGCAGGGGTGCACCAACTTACCCACCACGCTTGATTAACTCCGGCCGGACACACTTTCCTGGGTCATGCCCGGCCTCGGCCAAACAATACGCCGCAACCCGACCTAGGCTTAATAGAGAGGTCAGCACGCCGGACTAAACCTATGCCCCAAGGGGTCATGGGCCATCGCCCCGGGAACTCCCGCACGTCGCGAACGCGGCCGATGAGCAGACCTAGCTACCTCCTTCAAAAAGGCAGGTGCTTACGTAGTCCAACCCGGCGCGCACCGCTCAGTCGCTGACGTCTATTAAGCTTCGGCTGATGCATACGACGTAGAACGCTCATACTATGCCCACGTGATGGTTAGTGCTATCAGGCCAGAGGCCCCTCAGATCAAATATCCAAATCATAGTGGATTAGGAGCACGTGGTAACAAGCAGAGACTCACGAAAGATGTGACCCCGTTGCCCCGTCTCCAGGACTTGCGGCAAGGGCTAGGAATGCCCGACCACGCCTCGTAATTATCTCGCGGGCACCCTCCAGGTCAACCCGTCTCCACATCACTCGCGGGTACCCCTCATGGTCGACCTGCCTTTCCAAGCGATAGTTGTAAAGTCCAAGTAACCGTGTGTCCAAACATCAAGGGGACAACCCGAGGAATCACCCCCGGTGAATTCCACTCGATGTAATCATCAAGGTGAACGTAAGAGGATCCACCCTCGAGGTTCACACTTGAGGGGTTGCACAATAGAGTCATATCGGAAGTGGTTAAGGAGGAAATCACCCTCGACGACCACGACCGAATAGCTACACTACAGAGATCTCATCAGGAGTGATGTATGAGGTTCCACCCCCGGCACTCGATGGTAACTCTACAGAGTCGAGCAACAAAAGGGGCGTGATGTGATGTGAGGTGTCGGGCTCTGGTCTTCGATCCCGTTGATCGGGTCTTCGATCCCGTTGATCGGGTCTTCGATGATGAAGCAGGGGCAACAAGGACAAGGTGGGGGTCACTAATGGATCACTAACCAACCTATACTAAGCAGTTTAGGATAAGCAGGTAAGGTACAACAGCAGATACAAAAGCAGGCTATGCATCAGAATAGGAGCAAACAATTACAGTAGCAAAATCTAATGCAAGCATGAGAGAAAGGAATGGGCGATATCGGGATGATCAAAAGGGGGGGGCTTGCCTGGTTGCTCGGCGACAAATGCAGTGTCATCAGCCGTGAAGTCGATCACAGGGGCAACATCGATCTCTGGGTCTACCGGACAGAAGAGGGGGAAGAAACAGTAAATATAAAGCACACATAGCATCACAAAGCGTAACATGGCAATATGTTGTGCCGGGTGTGAAAATAACGCAATGCTAGACGTTGCAGACGGAGAGGGAAACATCCGGAGGGGTTTTTCCGATGTCTGGCGTTTTCCGGACACATGAAAAGAGAGGGGACGGTTCCATGTTCAGCATGCTGGGGGCATGTGACAGATGAATGGACCGCGTATCCGGATTCGTGTGATTTTTCTGAGCAACTTTCATGTAGAAAACATTTACATCTGAGTTACGGTTTATTTTCTATGAATTTTCAAAGATTAAAGCATATTCTGAAATTATTTAAATTAACAGAAAAGGAATTATGACATCAGCATGACATCATTGTGACATCAGCAGTCAACAGGACGGCTGACCAGGTCAAACTGACCAGTGGGGCCCACATGTCAGCCTCTGTTAATTCTAACAGTAAATTAACTAATCTAGAGGTTTAATTAGTTAGTAGGCCACACCTGTCAGTGTTTGATTAAATAAGCTAAATACATTTTAATTTAAATTAGTCTTAAAGACGTAATTAGCGTGTGGGGCCCGCGTGTCAGTGACACTGGGCTGCCCAGTTAGCAGTTGACTGGCTCAACCCAGTCAACTGGGACCCGCGGGGCCCAGCGTCAGTGGCTCAGGTGATGACGCCCATGCGTCCATGTTGGCGGCTACGCCGGAGAGGGCTCCGGCGACCAAATTCACGACGGCGCATCGCCGAAGCGCGTCGGCAATTCGCCACAGAAGGCTGTTTTGCGCGCGGCTGCTTGCGTTCGATCGGGCGCACGCTCGCGCATCGAACTTCGGTGGTCTCGCGGCCAGGGAGGCACTACGGCGACGACGGCGAGCTCGGGAACTTCGCCGGAGTTCGGCCACGATCGGGAATGGTGCTTCGGGGGACGACGAGGTGGGTAAGCGGCACGGGCGGCCTCGGCGGGCTGCACTGAGCATGTTCCCGTGCTCAGGCGAGCATGGCAACGACTGCAACGATGGCGGCCAGCTGCTTGGCGGAGCCGAGCTCGGCCATGGCGGCGCGGTGGCTACGGGAGCGCAAGAGGCCAGGGGAGCGAGGGGAGAAGATGAGGGGCTCACCGAGCGGCACACACGGTGGCCCTTGGGAGATTAGGAGCAGCAGCACGTCGCCGAGGAAGAAGGGGATCGCCAGCGACCCGAGGAAGACAATGACATGTTCGGGCGATGCATAGCTCCTCGGCTCCCTCCAGCGGCTCCAGAAGACGCGGCAGTCCACGGCGATGCCGATGAGCACGGCCAGGTCGCGTCGAAGGCACGGTGGCCGTGGAGATGACGAAGACGCGGAGGCGATGGCGCTCGGAGGTGGATGAGGAACGAGGGAAGAGGCAGTGAGCGGGGGAGGATCTGGTGGGGAGAGGGAGAGGCGGAGTGGACGAGGGGGGAAGTGGGAGAATGGCCCGAGGCGCTGGGGGCGTGGAGGCCTTATCCTCCCCCTCGTCGTTGACGGCGAGGCGGTCCGGGGCGACCGTGCCCCTGTAGCGACGGGGTCGGTCAAACAGGGAAGGCGACCCGGGGTAAGGTGGGCCGGCCAGTGCAATGGGCTAAGGCCCAGGGAGGCAGGGGGCTTCTCTTTCTTTCTTTCTTTTTGTTTTTTTGTTTTTCTTTTTCCAGCAGTTTTTGCCTTTTCTTTTTAGCCAATAATGACTTTGCAAAATTATGCCACTGGCCAAAAAAATTTCAAAGAATTAAAGTGCACTGCCACAAAAATATTGTGAGACTTTTGAAATAGTTTGCCAATTTTATAAATTAAAAAGGCATTTAATTTATTGCTTAGGTCACTGTTTTAAGTAGTTTAGGCCACTTAAACCCTTTGCAAAAATGTTGGTTCACCACCAATGTTAGTTGTGGATTATTTGGCACATGATGAACATTTTAGTTTTCATGTTTGAGCAATTTTGAATTTCACTCATAATTTGAAATTGAATTCAACTGGAATTTGAAAGAGAGAGGAGACAATGATGACCAAACACTTGTTTAGCAAAATGATTAGCTTAACCCCAAGGGTTACTGTAGCATCATTACACAGGGGTGTTACAAGTCTCCTCCTCTAAAAGAAATTCTCGTCCTGAGAATTAAGAGGTAGAGGGGAAAAGATCGGGGTATTCAGCACGGAGGTTATCCTCACGTTCCCAAGTGGCTTCATCTTTAGAATGATTTGACCATTGCACCTTGAGCAACTTGGTAACCTTCTGGCGTGTTCGACGTTCAGCTTCTTCAAGAATGCAGATCGGATGCTCCTTGTATGTGAGATCATCTTGAACTTGAATCAATTCCGGATCCACTTCACGTCCCGGATCCTTGAAGCAACGACGAAGTTGCGACACATGGAAGACGTCATGGACGTGAGAGAACTGAGGTGGCAACTCCAGTTGATAAGCCACCAGTCCACGACGGGCGAGAATGCGGAAGGGACCAAACGCGGGGCTAGCTTGCCCTTGACTCCGAATTGATGGGTGCCTCTCAAAGGAGTGACACGCAGATAAGCTTGTTCACCAGGTTGATAAGTTGAACCCTAGTGTTTCCGGTCATAGTTGCTCTTATGACGGGACTGGGTCACCTTGAGATTATCCCGGACAATGCGAACCTGCTCTTTAGCTTGTTGAATAATGTCCAGACCAATGAGCGTCCGTTCCCCAGTTTCTGACCAATTCAGAGGGGTTCGGCACTTACGTCCATAGAGCACTTCGAAGGGTGCCATCTTCAAGCTGGCTTGATAGCTGTTGTTATAAGAGAACTCCGCATAAGGGAGAGATTCTTCCCACTTCTTGCCGAAAGAAATAACACAAGCCCGAAGCATGTCTTCAACAATTTTATTGACTCGCTCGACTTGGCCTTGGGATTGGGGATGATAAGCAGTGCTCTAGGTAATATGAGTTCCCTTGCCTCTTGGAAACTATCCCAGAACTTTGAAGTGAAAATACTGCCACGGTCTGAACTGATCTCCTTAGGAATGCCGTGGAGTGACACAATTCGGGAGATATACAAGTTTGCTAATTGACTAGCAGTGATTGTCTCCTTGACTGGCAGAAAGTGAGCAACCTTCGAGAATTGGTCGATGACGACAAAGATAGCATCGTTACCTTTCTCAGACTTGGGAAGGCCAGTGACGAAGTCCATCTGAATCTTATCCCACTTCCATTCAGGAATCGGAAACGGTTGTAGAAGTCCAGTCGGTTTCTGATGTTCTACTTTGACGCGATGGCAAACGTCACATTCTTCGATATATCGAGCAATGTCTTGCTTTATTTTAGACCACCAGTACTTCTGACGGATGTCTAGATACATCTTGGTACTTCCCGGATGAATAGAGAGAGGGGTGTCATGCGGTTCTTTCATCACCTTCTCTGTCATAAGCTCGAACCGGGGCACTACAATGCGATCTCTGAAGTATAAGGTTCCATCTTCACCAAGTGAGAAATCTCTGGATTTCTCTAAGGCAAGATCATTTTTCATCAAATCAACGTGAGCATCTTTGGCTTGAGCAGACTTAATAGCTTTCAGAAGAGTTGGTTCCAAGACAGGGTTATTCAGAGAACCCTGTGGAACTAGTTGAAGGTTCAGCTTGCATAGCTCTTCATAAAGGCGGGGTTGAGCATTGAAAACCATGTGATTGTTGCAATAAGACTTATGGCTCAGGGCATCGGCCATTACATTAGCCTTACCAGGGGTATAGGATATACCGCAGTTGTAGTCAGCAATAGCTTCCATCCATCGTTGCTGACGGAGGTTCAGATCTGGCTGGGTAAACAGGTACTTCAGACTCTGATGATCGGTGAAGATCTCACAATGATTACCGAGAAGGTACTGTCACCATAGCTTCAGTGCAAAGATAACTACAGCAAGCTCGAGGTCGTGAACTGGGTAGTTCTCTTCGTGAGGACGCACTTGACGGGAGGCATAAGCAATCACCCTGCGCTCTTGCATTAGGAAAAAGCCTAATCCTTGACGTGAAGCGTCGCAATAGATGACAAAGTCCTTGCGAGAATCAGGGGGAGCAAGCACTGGGGCAGATGTCAGCTTGTCCTTGAGTGCCTGGAAACTTTCCTGACACTTTTTAGTCCAATCAAACTTAACGCCCTTGTGAAGCAGATTGGTCGGTGGATTGGAAATCTTCGAGAAGTTCTCGACAAAGCGGCGACAATAGCTGGCTAGTCCGAGAAAGCTTCTAACTTGCTTGACAGTCTTCGGAGGGGTCCAGTCAAGAATAGCCTGAACGCGCTCTGGGTTGACGGCAATACCATCCTTGGAGATGACATGACCAAGGTAGGTGACTTCGGGTAACCAGAATTCACACTTGGAATACTTGGCATAAAGTTGATGTTCTCGAAGCTTCTCCAGAACAGGGCAAAGATGTTCAGCATGTTCTTCTTTATTCTTCGAATATACCAGTATATCATCCAGATAGACTACGACGAACTTGTCGAGGTAATCCATGAATATATAGTTCATCAGACGAGAGAATGTAGCTAGAGCATTGGTTAAGCCGAAAGACATAACTGTGTACTCGTAAGAACCATAACAAGTCACGAATGCGGTCTTTGGAATATCCTCTTCACGAACACGGATCTGTTGGTAACCCAACCTCAAGTCGAGTTTAGAGAATATCGATGAACCAGCCAGTTGATCATACATATCATTGATCCGAGGAAGGGGATATTTGTTTTGAATTGTAGCTTGGTTGATAGGACGATAGTCTTGGACCAAACGGTTCGTTCCGTCCTTCTTCTTGACAAAGAGAGAAGGTGCTCCCCAAGCAGAGGAACTTGGATGAATGAAACCCTTGTGAAGAGATTTGTCGATTTCATCCTTAAGTTCAAGGAGCTCATGAGGCGGCATCTTGTAGGGTCGTTTAGCAATAGGAACGGTGCCTGGTTTCAAGTCGATGACGAACTCGACAGCCCGGGCAGGGCGTATTCCTGGAAGTTCTTCTGGAAAGACGTCTTGGAAGTCACGAACGACTGGAATCTTTTTAATTCCCTTAAGAGGTGCTGCATTCAACGCATTCAAGACATAAAGTCATGCTTTAGCGTTTTGAACCAGACGAGCATTGTTGCTTACTATCTCATCTGAAGGGTGTAGAAGGTGGATGGTTTTAGTGGCACAAACCATAGAAGCCGTATGTGCTTTCAACCAATCCATTCCCAGAATGAGGTCAATATTGGAAGACTTCAGAATAATGGGGGAGGCAAAAAATTCCAACCCTTCGATTTCAACTGAAACATTGTGGCTAACCATTAAGGTTTGGCATTGGCCCGCAGGGTTTTTTACCACTAGTGGAGTGTGCATCTCTTCGTATTTAATGCCATGCATGAATGCAAAATCTTCTGATATGAAAGAATGCGATGCTCCTGTATCAAATAAAACAGCAGCTGGTACTGAATTAACAAGGAGAGTACCCATCATAGTAGCAGGCTGGTCTTGAGCTTCATTCAGATCAATGTTGTTAGCCTGCCCACGACCATAAGGTCGGGCATTGTTGTTGCGGGGTTGATTGTTACCACGACCATTAGAAGGCAGAGCCAGCCGATTCTGATTCTAAGGGCATTTCCTGGAATGGTGACCTGGAAGGCCACACTTGAAGCATAGACCATCATTGGGGTTGGGATCAGGAGCTTGGGGTGGTACAGCTCGAAAAGGCTGCCTCTACGGTGGAGGAGGTAGACAAGGTGCAACATAGGACTATCTTGGTGCAGGTGTAGTAGGGCGGTACATGCTGTGGGGGATCCATATCCGACGCTTCTGCGCTGACGGGCCCGAAGATGAGCCAGCGTCACGGCTGCGCCTGAGGGATCCCTGGTGTTCCTGAAGACCAGTCTCAACCTGAATAGCCCTGTTCACTATGGTGGCGAAATAAGCAAAGCCATGCACCAAGAGCGCTAGCTTGATATCAGGGTGAAGACCATCACAAAACTTCTCTTGCTTATGAGCATCAATTGCAATGTCTTCTTCAGCATAACGTGACAAGTCCAGGAATTCCCGCTGATAAGCATCTACAGACTTGTTGCCTTGGGTGAGGTTGCGGAACTCGCGCTTCTTCTTGTCCATGATTCCTTGAGGAATGAAGCGGGCACGGAAAGCGGCTTGGAAATCTGGCCAAGTGATGACTGTTCCAGCAGGTAGGGTACACCTGTGGCTGTCCCACCATTGAGCAGCGGGACCCTTCAGAAAGAATGATGCAAAGGTGACATAGCTAGCAAGGGCCACACTAGCAGACTCCATTTCATACGTGATGTCGCGGAGCCAGTCATCGACATCAAGGGGCTGAGTTGAGCTGCGGTAAATAGTTGGGTTGAGGCGCATGAAGTCGTGCAGAGTTACTGGGGTTGGCTGTTGATTCATGTTCGGACGAGGAAACTGAGCTATCATTCCTTCCATGAAATGGCGGTTCAGTTCAAATTGTTGCACCATTCCAGCAAAGAATTCGGGTGGTGGTGGATCGTTGGCACCACGGCCACGACCAGCAGGTCTAACCATCCTTATAACATGTAACAGGGGGTAGTTCAGCATTGAGCATTTGCAAAGACAAGGATCATTCATGATGAAACAAGCATAATGAAAGAGGTACGAAGGATACCACCTAGTAGTCAACACGACAGTGTGTGTACTATTCAGAATACTATTCTAAGGAATAACTATGGCTTATCCAACTTTGGGGTGAATGTGGTCACAGGATCCTAATGTTAGAGTTAGTAAATTCGTTTAACCCGAATAGAAGAGATATCAGAGTCCCAGAGTATAGACGAGGAGTAAAAGATCCTAATACCACCCAATGGCGACGTGGGCCCGTAAGATACACAACCATGTTAGTAAAAGTTTTTCAGTTACTAGACTCAACTTCGGCCAAGGAGTTGTAAAGGGGGCTACCTACATGCAGTCGGATCTGGTACCAACTTGTGACGCCCTCGATTCAATCGTACACTAATCATACACACAAATGTGTACGATCAAGATCAAGGACTCATGGGAAGATATCACAACACAACTCTGGACACAAATTAAAAATAATACAAGCTTTATATTACAAGCCAGGGGCCTCGAGGGCTCGAATACATAAGCTCGAATACACAAGGGTCAGCGGAAGCAACATTATCTGAGTACAGACATAAGTTAGACAAGTTTGCCTTAAGAAGGCTAGCACAAAAGCAACATCGATCGAAAAGGCAAGGCCTCCTGCCTGGGAGCCTCCTAACTACTCCTGGTCGTCGGCGGTCTCCATGTAGTAGTAGGCACCCTCGGTGGCATCTGGCTCCTGGGCTCCGACATCTGCTTGCATCAACCGAAAAGAAGAAGAAAGGGGGAAAAGGGGGAGCAAAGCAACCGTGAGTAATCATCCAAAGTACTCGCAAGCAAGGATCTACACTACATATGCATCGGTATCAATGAAATGGGCTGTATATGTGGACTGAACTGCAGAATGCCAGAAGAGAAGGGGAAAGCCTAGCCTATCGAAGACTAGCATGTTCAAGCGTCTTGCAGGATCAGAAGAGATAAGAGTAGCATAAAGTAAAGTAGTAGTAGTGTTATCAACCTCGGCCAGAGATCCTTTCTCGACTCCCTGCGAGAAAGCAATCCCAGAGCCATACTATCCAGTTATCACCTCAAGTATCCAGTTCTAGTTGTATCAATCGTGATACAACTCCAAGTGTCCGTTACCGTAGGACAGGTTATCGATAGATGTTTTCTTCCCTGCAGGGGTGCACCAACTTACCCACCACGCTCGATTAACTCCGGCCGGACACACTTTCCTGGGTCATGCCCGACCTCGGCCAAACAATACGCCGCAACCCGACCTAGGCTTAATAGAGAGGTCAGCACGCCGGACTAAACCTATGCCCCAAGGGGTCATGGGCCATCGCCCCGGGAACTCCCGCACGTCGCGAACGCGGCCGATGAGCAGACCTAGCTACCTCCTTCAAAAAGGCAGGTGCTTACGTAGTCCAACCCGGCGCGCACCGCTCAGTCACTGACGTCTATTAAGCTTCGGCTGATGCATACGACGTAGAACGCCCATACTATGCCCACGTGATGGTTAGTGCTATCAGGCCAGAGGCCCCTCGGATCAAATATCCAAATCATAGTGGATTAGGAGCACGCGGTAACAAGCAGAGACTCACGAAAGATGTGACCCCGTTGCCCCGTCTCGAGGACTTGCGGCAAGGGCTAGGAATGCCCGGCCACGCCTCGTAATTATCTCGCGGGCACCCTCCAGGTCAACCCGTCTCCACATCACTCGCGGGTACCCCTCAGGGTCGACCCGCTTTTCCAAGCAACAGTTGTAAAGTCCAAGTAACTGTGTGTCCAAACATCAAGGGGAAAACCCGAGGAATCACCCCCGGTGAATTCCACTCGATGTAATCATCAAGGTGAACGTAAGAGGATCCACCCTCGAGGTTCACACTTGAGGGGTTGCACGACAGAGTCGTATCAGAAGTAGTTAAGGAGGAAATCACCTTCGATGACCACGACCGAATAGCTACACTACAAGGAATTATGACATCAGCATGACATCATTGTGACGTCAGCAGTCAACAGGACGGCTGACCAGGTCAAACAGACCAGTGGGGCCCACATGTCAGCCTCTGTTAATTCTAATAGTAAATTAAACTAATCTAGAGGTTTAATTAGTTAGTAGGTCCCACCTGTCAGTGTTTGATTAAATAAGCTAAATACATTTGAATTTAAATTAGTCTTAAAGACGTAATTAGCGGGTGGGGCCCGCGTGTCAATGACACTGGGCTGCCCAGTCAGCAGTTGACTGTCTCAACCCAGTCAACTGGGACCCGCGGGGCCCAGCGTCAGTGGCTCAGGTGATGGGGCCCACGCGTCCATGTTGGCGGCTGCGCCGGAGAGGGCTCCGGCGACCAAATTCACGACGGCGCATCGCCGGAGCGCCTCGGAAATTCGCCACAGAAGGCTGTTTTGCGCGCGGCTGCTTGCGTTCGATCGGGCGCACGCTCGCGCGTCGAACTGCAGTGGTCTCACGGCCAGGGAGGCACTACGGCGATGGTGGCGAGCTCAGGAACTTCGCCGGAGTTCGGCTACGATCGGGAACGGTGCTACGGGGGACGATGAGGTGGGCAAGCGGCACGGGCGGCCTCGGCGGGCTGCACTGAGCATGTTCCCGTGCTCAGGCGAGCATGGCAACGACTGCAACGATGGCGGCCAGCTGCTCGGCGGAGCCGAGCTCGGCCATGGCGGCGCGGTGGCTACGGGAGTGCAAGAGGCCAAGGGAGCGCGGGAAGAAGATGAGGGGCTCACCGAGCGGCACACACGGTGGCCCTTGGGAGATTAGGAGCAGCAGAACGTCACCGGGGAAGAAGGGGATCACCGGCGACCCAAGGAAGACAACGACATGTTCGGGCGATGCATAGCTCCTCGGCTCCCTCCAGCAGCTCCAGAAGACACGGCAGTCCACGGCGATGCCGACAAGCACGGCCAGGCCACGTCGAAGGCACGGTGGCCGCGGATATGACGAAGACGCGGCGGCGATGGCGCTCGGAGGTGGATGGGGAACGAGAGGAGAGGCAGTGAGCGGGGGAGGATCTGGTAGGGAGAGGGAGAGGCGGTGGGGAGAGGGAGAGGCGGTATGGACGGGGGGGAGTGGGAGAATGGCCCGAGGCGCTGGGGGCGTGGAGGCCTTATCCTCCCCCTCGTCGTCGATGGCGAGGCGGTCCGGGGCGACCGTGCCCCTGTAGCGACGGGGTCAGTCAAACAGGGAAGGCGACCCGGGGTAAGGTGGGCCGGCCAGTGCAATGGGCTAAGGCCCTGGGAGGCAGGGGGCTTCTCTTTTTTTCCAGCAGCTTTTGCCTTTTCTTTTTAGGTAATAATGACTTTGCAAAATTATGCCACTGGCCAAAACAATTTCAAGGAATTAAAGTGCACTGCCACAAAAATATTGTGAGACTTTTGAAATAGTTTGCCAATTTTATAAATTAAAAAGGCATTTAATTTATTGCTTAGGTCACTGTTTTAAGTAGTTTAGGCCACTTAAACCCTTTGCAAAAATGTTGGTTCACCACCAATATTAGTTGTGGATTATTTGGCACATGATGAACATTTTAGTTTTCATGTTTGAGCAATTTTGAATTTCACTCATAATTTGAAATTGAATTCAACTGGAATTTGAAAGAGAGAGAGGAGACAATGATGACCAATGTAAGTGCATCTGGTGCCCCTTAGTGATTTTGGTGTATTGAAGACTTATAGGTTAAGGGACTGATGTGTTTATGAGTGTACACAGGTCTATAAGTCTATGAGGAGTTTGATATTTACAGAGAAAGTCGACCCCTAAAAATGAATATCTTCGACTGAAGATTTTGGTTTTCTGAAGACTTTCTGAAGACTTTGAAAGTGAAGAAATTGGTGGGACCTGAAGACTTGGTATTCGTACGAGGAACATGAAGCGTGAAGACTTTTGTTTTCATAGTTTCATTTTCTCTTTCTTGAGTCATAGGAAACACCGTACTGTTAAAGGGGGTCGAGGAAATACTAAGGAAAAATTTCCATGTGATGCTCAACTCAAAATCCTACACCTACCAATCCCTTCGAGTGAAGCCATTGGAAATCTCATACAGCTCAGTCAATTTCTTCAGTGACAGAGATGAAGTTCTTCTGGTCGCTGAGGAATTTGTTCTGACTGAGGAGTTAGGAATTCGCCAGTGCGGATTGCCTACACAGTGAGGATCATGATAGCCCTGAGGAATTTGAGCCTCAAAATTCCGACCGTTGCTGTACTACGCGACAGCTGTCCCAAAATATCTACGCGTCGGTTTGTGTTGCAAACTTTCTTTCAGACATGCTGAGTCTGAAGTATCCTATCACCAATCAGATCTGAATCTTAGGTAGATATGATGGTTGGAACATTCCCAACATTTGCATTTTGATCCCAACTTGCACCGCCATTGTGCTAATTTTCAATGGGCTGCCTTCTCAGCAGTTGCTGTCCAGGGTCATCTTCAGAAGTGGACTTACCATGGGTCCCATCCATCTCCAATGATAAGCAAAATCACTCATTGTGTTGCCTTCACAAAGTAGTCCACATCATCCATTCTAGTCTGAGTATGCCACTCTTTCGAACTCCTTTAGACGATCGTTTGTGATTGCCTTAGGCTGGTATAAAGAGTCTCAATGATCTCTATATCAAAAGTAAATTTTTTTGCCACTCAAGGGAATAATTCTACGAGTCACCTTCCCTAAGGTGCCCCGATATGAAATCATGGCAGTTGTCTCCTTGCTACTCTGAAACCATGCACCATCCTACCTAAATGTGGAATTGTCGTTTACCGAATTGAACCTCTGTCATCTGTTCTCCCATCCCTCCGATGTGTGTTTGGACGTCTCAGCTCAAGAGGTGTTCTATGTCTCATTATGTGAGTCGATCGTCAGTTGCTCGATCTTCAAGAAGATCGATTCTTCTAGAGTTTCCCTTTCTTCTCGTTGTCATGTTGGATGGAGTTCTCAGAGCAAGACATCGAGACAAAGATGATGATCGAATCAACGTTTTTATGGAGTGCAACCTGGATCGAGAAGATTGTGTTAGTTTGCGTCCCTCCCCTTCATCTTACCCTACGCTTGAATCTCGGGACGAGATTCTTGTTTAGTGGGGGTGAGTTGTCACATCCCTAGCTTCTGGTTTTGCACTAGACTAGCTCCATGTGTGCATCATGTTAAAATTTGAAAGAAACTTGAAATGGGGATTGATTAAACCCTAGCACCAGAAAGAATTCAATAGGATGAAATAAAATCTTTTTTAATAACCCAAAATGCCCTTTAAAAATGTTCATGATTTTTGATAAAGGTGAAAACCTCTTCCAAAAATCATTAGCATAATTGTTGTCCATTTATGGATTCTTGAATTAACCCATATTATATTTGAATTGGGGCATTTGAATTTTATAAATATTTTAAATGCTCCAAATATTCTGAAATCACTTGAGGGCCTCTGGATTAATTCAGTTAGTGCCCATATTTATGTTCAGAATTTAATAAAATGATTTAGTTCTAAAACTAAATCAAAACAGAGAGGAAATAAATAGAAAACTGAAACAAAAGAAAAAGGACAGAAAACCTACCCGCACTTACCTGGCGGTCACCTGGCAGCCCATCTGGCCGGCCCAGCCCACCAGGGGCAGGGAGGTCTTCTTCCTCCCGCCAGTCGGACGCACAGCGCATGCCCGACGCGCGCACGGCCACCGCATGCCACCTCCAGGCTGCCTGCTCGCTCTGCACGGCTCTAGACAATGCCATGCACCCCCCTGACCTCTCTCTCTCGCACCCGCAGCCTCTCCCCTCCTCTGCCCTCTCTTCCTCGCGCCACCAAGCGCACCGGAGAGCGCCGCTGCTCACCACCGTAGCCACCGCGCACCCTAGGCCTCGCCCCGTGTCCAGCCGCTGAGAGAAGCTCGTCCTCGTCTGCACGCTGAAGATCAGAAGCCCGGGCGCACTGCATCGCCGTCAGCATCATCGTCTTCCTCGCCGGCAACCGTGGATCGCTGCCGTCGATTCGCGCCAAAGAGGGCCTCCCCGAGCCGTCTGAGCTGCTCAATTACTTCGCTGTGAGGACTCCTCTGTTTTCCCCATCCTCTCCTGCTCGTTCCCGTGCTGTAGCTGCCGTCCCCGCAAGCACCGAGCTCCGGCCAACGCCATGGCCGGTGAACCTCGCGCCCCGGAGCTCTTCCGCTCGCTGCAGTAGCCCCCGCGTGCTCGCCGGGCCCCCAGGATCCCGATGCGCCCCTCCGCTCTCTGGATAACGCGCTGCAGCCCTCGCACCCGTGCAGCCATGCTCCGGCCGCCGCCGCGAGCTCCGTTACGGTGAGCTCCAGTGCCTCCGCGGCCTCCCACCTACCTCCCTGGATGCGGGCGAGCCTGGGCTACGCCCCGGTGCCCTTAGCCGCCGCCCCCGTCGCCTTTAGCGCAAGTCCGGCGCGTTGCTGCCGTGGGTTTGGTCGCCGCCGGCCAACTCCGGCGACAGCCGACGTGGCGGGATCATTAGCGCTAATGCCCGCCAGCTGGGCCTCACCTAGTCACTGACAGCGGGCCCCGCAACGGTTCAAAGTCTAAGTCAACACGGGGTTAACCCCTGTCTCGCTGACCAGTGGGCCCTGCTTGTAAGGTTTGACCCTGGCTGGCCGTTGACTCGGTGACGTCACTTAGAAATCATGCTGGCGCAGTAATACATTTTCTGGATTTTTATTAATTCAGGAAATTTCAAAAAATATTCAAATCTTCTAAAATTCATAGAAATTAATCTGTAACTCCGAATGAAAAGTTTTATATATGAAAAATGATCAGAAAAATCCAATCTATCCATCTGTACCTTTTGCATGCATGTTAGAACAACTTATGGCTGCTGTTTAGGCCAAATCATATAAATGGCATTTAAACCTTCACAAATGGAGTTTGAATTTGAACCTTTGGTTCAAACCAACTTCATTTATTATGGTTGCTAGTTGCATTAGCTCAACCAACAGCATATTGCCATGTCATGATCATGCATCATATTGTTGCATTGCATTGATGTGTTTCTTCTCTATTGCCGGTATTTATCCCCTCTCAGTAGACGTGGTTCCGACGATGAGTTCGATGACACCGATGAAGAGCTTTATCATCTTCAGAAGTGCCAGGCAAGCAAAAACCCCTTGTTCATTCCAATACAATCCCACTCTCTCGCTTCTGCTCTCTTTTACTGCATTAGGACAACAACGATTCAACTGTTACATGCTGCGGTAGTTGAACCCCTTTCCTTTGCATGACCTGTCATTGCCACAGTAAATAGATGAAACCCACTAGCATGAGTAGGAGTTGTTTGAGCCCTGATGTGCCTACTCATTCATGCTTGTTGTCATGCCTGCTACTGCTTAGAGTTGAGTCAAGTCTGGTTCATCGGGGATGAATTGGAATGTGGTGAACATGTCCTGCTGTTGAGAGCTAAGTGTGTGAACACGATTTGGTAAAGGTAGCGGTG
Organism: Triticum aestivum; assembly: GCF_018294505.1. Lineage (NCBI taxonomy): Eukaryota > Viridiplantae > Streptophyta > Magnoliopsida > Poales > Poaceae > Triticum > Triticum aestivum. Next base: position 123,732,118 of record NC_057799.1, read on the forward strand.
AGAGGCCATGTAGGAGTACATGGTGGGTTGTCTCATTGAAGCCGTCCTCAGGAACTGAGTTCTGTGTTTGTGATCCATGAACAGCTACTACCACACATTGGGATCCTTAATTAACTCTCTCGACTTATTAATCGCCTTGATCTCCGTCCAGGAGTTGCAACTAGTTTCTGGTGTTTGTAGGATATGTGTTGGAGGCCATGCGTAGCGCTGACCCTAGGGGTGGGCTATGATGCGGTAGATACACCATGGCCCGGTGTACCGAGTCGCCCGTTTGGTGTCTCGGGAACCCTGCACACATCGTTTGGGGTTGTGAGCGAAACCCCGGCCGGATCTCCTCGCGGATGGAACCCGAATAGGCAATAAACCTGGACTAGAGACTTGTGTGGTTAGTCAGGTCGTGGCTGACTCCCTCGCCAGGCTTCCGCTTGAAGGTTGCCGAGATACACGACGTGTACATTGTGGTAAGTGGCGAGAGCGTGTGTGAACAAGTACACCCTTGTAGGGTTATAAATGATCTATTCGAATAGCCGTGTCCGCGGTAAAGGACTTCTGGGTTGCCTGTACAGTTCATAGACAAGCGAAAATGGATACTCTAAAATGCGCCACCTCAAAGACAGTTAAACTCCACCACCCCCTTTGTTGATACCGATGCGTATGTAGTTAGTTCTGATGTAAGTCTTGCTGGGTACATTTGTACTCACGTTTGCTTAATTTATGTTTTGCAGAGAGACTTCAGTCTCGCTAGTAGTTCCGTGTGGACTTCGACGTTTAGCTTGTTACCTCAGCTACGATCTTGTGCCCTCGGCAGGGTCTTGTAGATAGTCAGGCTTCTCAGCCTTTTTCATTTGTAGTTGTCTGTACTCAAACAAGTTAAGCTTCCGCATGTGCTTATTGCTTGTATGCTCTGTATGTTGGGTCATGAGACCCATGATTATAATACTTGGTTCCTCGGAGCCTAATGAATAAATACTTTGAGTCGTAGAGTTTTGTTGTGATGCCATGTTGTATTTACACATATCGAGCATATTGTGTGTATGATTGAAATGCTTGGTATGTGTGGGATCCGACAACCTAGTTGTCTATCCTTGGTAGCCTCTATTATGGGGAAATGTAGTCTGGTGCTTCCACTGAGCCATGGTAGTCTGCTACAGCCTGGTTTACCGGAGTCCTGCTAGCCCAGTTACTACTGCTCCGGAACACCCAGACTGGCTGGCATGTGTCCCACTTCGTTCCTGTGTCTGTCCCTTCGGGGAAATGTCACGCGGTGACTTCCGGAGTCCTGCTAGCCTGCTACAGCCCGGGTTCCCGGAGTCCTGTTAGCCCAGTTGCTACGGCCCAGATTCACACGCTGATGACCGACACGTTCGAGGCTGGGTCATGTATGCCTGTCCCCGTAAGTTATTGCCACTTTGGGTTCACGACTGATACCAAAGCTGTCGGGACCGCGATCCTAAGTCACACCGATCTAGCATGTAACACATCATATCTCTTTGCGGCCTCACGCACGGTATTCTCACGGGTGCCACCTTACCTGGCCCGGGACCGTTTGCGCCTTTTGGCTCACGTATATGATAGTGTCGCTAGCATCTATATGACAAAGAACCCGGGCTGACATGACTAGTCGTAAACCCAAAGTGGCACTAACTTACAGGGATAGGCATACATGACCCAACAACGAATGTGTCGGTCATCAGCGAGTGAATCCGGGCTGTAGCAGCTGGGCTAACAGGACTCCGGTAGTCACCGCGTGACATTTCCCCGAAGGGACAGACACAGGAACGAAGAAGGACACATGCCGGCCAGCCTAAGTGTTCTGGAGCAGTAGCAACTGGGCTAACAGGACTCCGGGAATCTGGGCTGTAGCAGACTACCATGGCTCAGTGGAAGCACTAGGAGACATTTCCCGATAAGAGAGGCTACCAAGGATAAACAACTAGGTTGTCGGATCCCACACATAGCAATACACGTACGCATAACATGCAAGTATGTGCTGTACAACATGGCATCACAACATAACTCGACAACTCATATAGATAAAGGCTCAGAAGAGCCACGTAGCATTAATACAAACACGGGTCTCATGACCCATCATTCAGAGCATACGAGCAATAGAAGCATTACATGTCTGAGTACAGACAACTACAAAAGAAAAGGACTGAGAAGCCTGACTATCTACAAGACCCTCCCAAGGGTACAAGATCGTAGCTGAGGTAACAAGCTAGTCGTCAAAGTCCATGGAGAACTACTACTACTGAGACAGAAGTCTCATCTGCAAAAACATAAATTAAGCAACGTGAGTACAAAGGTACTCAGCAAGACTTACATCAGATCCTATCATACATGCATTAGTATCAAGGAGGCAATGTGGGGTTCAGTTGTAGCAAGCCAGCTTTGACTCAGTGGCTACGACTACGAGTAACTTCTTTGAGGTAAGAAAGCGCACACGAGTCCACTAATCACCATCTCAATGCACCACTATGGATTCATTCCCGTCTCCCTATGAGAAGGCCATCCATAGCACTCACACTTATCTTGAGCATTTTAGAGTATCCACTTCAAGTTGTCTATGTACCATGTAAGCATCCAAGAGGTCCATATCCGCGGACGCGGCTATTCGAATAGATCATTGTGAACCCTGCAGGGGTGTACTTCTTCACACACGCTCTCGCCACTTACCGCCATGTACACGTCATGTATCTCGGCAACCTTCAAGCGGAAGCCTGGCTAGGGTGTCGGCCACGACCTAACTAACCACACAAGACTCTAGTCCAGGTTTATTGCCTATTCGGGTTCCATCCGCAAGGAGATCCGACCGGGGTGTCGCTCACGGCCCCAAACGATGTGAGCAGGGTTCCCAAGCCCACCATCCGGGTGCCACTTGGTACACCGTGCCACCTGTGCCTAGTCTGTCCCAAGCCCACCCTGCCGGGTGCCACTCGGTAGAAAAATAGCACTACCTACAAACACCAGAAACTAGTTGCAACTCCTGGACAGAGATCAAGTTGGTTAATAAGTCGAGAGGGGCCGAGTTACCGGAACCCAATGTGTGGTAGTAGGTAGTCATTGGACAACATACACACAACTCAGTGCTTAAGGACGGTTCCAGTGAGACAACCCACCATGTACTCCTACATGGCCTCTCACCGCTACCTTTACCAAATCGTGTTCACACACTTAACTCTCAGCACCAGAACATATCGTAACACTCCAATTCATTCCCAATGAATCAGACCTGATACAACTCTAAGCAATAGCAGGCATGGCATGGTAGGAACACAACATGGCTCAACAACTCCTACACATGCTAGTGGGTTTCAACTATTTACTGTGGCAATGACAGGTCATGCAAAGGAATGGGTTCAACTACCGCAGCATAAAGTAGCAGTTGAATCGTTGTTGTCCTAATGCAATAAAAGAGAGCAGGAGCGAGAGCATGGGATTGTATCGGAATGAACAAGGGGGTTTTGCTTACCTGATGAATTGACAGTAGAGCACTACCCTTCAGACAGGTACTCTCGAACACTCTTCGAAGCAGGACCTATCGAGAAGAACGATGCCGGCAATCAGTACACAACATATGCAACAATATGATGCATGATCATGGCATGTAGATGTGATGTTGTTTGTGCTAATGCATCTAGCATTCTATTAGGAAGAGGTCCATTTGAACCAATGGTTCAAATGCAACTCTAATTAAGTCTCTTAAAATGCCATAAATGTGTTTTCTCATATACAACATGTATAAGTTGGTTTGTCATGCATGAAACTAGTACAGATGGATAGATTGAATTTTTCTGATAATTTTTCATATATAAATTATTTCAATCTGAGCTACGGTTGAATTTCTGTGATTTTTTGAACTTTTGAACATTTTCTGGAATTTCTAAATTATTTTAAATCCAGAAAGTCAAATACTGCGTCAGCACTGCGTCATGCCTGCGTCAGCAGGTCAACTGCGCTGACTGGTCAAACCTGACGCGTGGGGACCACACGTCAGTGCCACAGGTCTTAAACAGGGGGGTTATTTCTAATCTAATTAAAAGATTAGGGCGTCGGGGCCCACTGTCAGTGTTAGTAGGTGGGAATTTAGTGCTTAATTAAAATGCTACGTCAGCCCGCCGGAGTTTTGGCCAGCGGCGACCAAAACTGCGGCGGCAACTCGCTGGACTTGCGCTACGAGCGGCGGCTGGACGCGCGGAGACCACCGGGGCGTAGCCCGTCCTCGTCCGCATCCAGTGGAGCAGGTGGGAGGCCGCGGGGTGGTCGGAGCTCGCCGGAGCGGAGCTCGCGGCGGCGGCCGGAGCTCGGCTCGAGTGGCAGGAGGGCTAGAGGGCGTAGAAGGGCAGGGGAGTAGGGGGAATGACGGCGGGGCTCACAGCGGTCTCGATGGCGTCGTCAGCGAGCTCGGGGATGCACTGGAGGCGGCGGGGCAGTGAAGACGATCTCTGCTGGCCGGAGATGAAGAGGACGGCGACGGCGGCTCTCCAAGGCTTCCCGCATCGCGTGGCTCGACGGAGAGGTAGACGGAGACGTGGCGGAGCTTCTCGGCACGACGAGAGGGCGAGGGGGAGGCGGTAGCTACGACGGTGGTGAGCTACGGCGACGGCAGCGCTCGGCCGTGAGAGAGAGAGAGATACAGGGGAGGGGGAGGAACGAGAGAGAGGGAGATAGATCCGGGGGGCGTGGCGTCGTCCAGGGCGTCCAGGGCGATGAGGGGGTGAGGCAGACAGGCAGGAGGTGGCCGGACGCGTGGCCGTGCGCACGGAGCACGTGCCCCTATCCTCCTGGCGCGAGGAAGGGGACGACTGGCACGACCAGCTGGCTGGGCCGGCCTGCTGGGCCGCTGGGCCAGGCTAGGCTACACAGTGACGGGCTGCACAGGGAGGTAAGTGCAGGTGGGTTTTCTTCCTTTCTTTCTATTTTCGTTTTCTGTTTTCTATTCTGACATTTGTTCTGATTTAGTAAAATACTAAATCAACTTATTTATTTCTGTCAATTTTTGTAGGAACTATTTGGATTGCTCCAAAACTCCTCACCAATTAATAGAATTTTTGGACATATATTATATATATACAAATATATATCCAAAGCAAATAATTACTGGATTAATACAAATGGCCAAAAATAAATATTTATGAGCTCCTAAAAATATTGGTTTGAATTTTACCTCTGACCAATATTTTCAGAGAGAGGCATGAACATTTTCTTGGACCTTTTTGGAGCAATTTTTATTTGGGTTATTACCAGAAATGACTTCTGAGGGTTTCACAAATCCCCATTTCAAATTTAAATTAAATTTAAACATGATGCACACATGACTAGCTAGTCTAGGTCATACCAGAACTAGGGATGTGACAACTCGCCCCCACTTGAAAGAATCTCGTCCCGAGATTCAGGGGTCGATGGAAATAAGGTGGGGGTACTCCAGTCGAAGACGATCTTCTCGCTCCTAGGTAGCTTCTCTCTCAGAATGATGAGACCACTGTACCTTGAGAAACTTGATGTTCTGACGTCGGGTAACACGCTCTGCTTGATCAAGAATGCGAACAGGGTACTCTCGATATGTGAGGTTATCTTGGAGATCAAGCGTTTCGTGGTCCACTCCACGGATGGGATCCGAGAAGCAACGCCTGAGTTGAGAGACATGGAAGACATCATGAACTCGAGAAAGATGTGGGGGTAGTTCCAACTGGTAGGCAACCTCTCCTCATTTAGCGATAATACGAAAAGGACCAATGTAACGAGGAGCCAACTTGCCCTTGATACCGAAACGATGGGTACCCTTCAAAGGAGTAACCCGAAGGTAAGCCTTGTCGCCAACTTCATAAGCCACTTCCTTATGACGACGATCATACTGGCTCTTTTGACGAGATTGGGCTGTTTTCAAATTCTCACGAATAATGCGAACTTGCTCTTCTGCTTCCTGAATCATATCCGGTCCAAAGAATTGTCTTTCACGGGTTTCTGACCAGTTCAAAGGTGTTCGGCATCTTCGTCCATAGAGAATCTCGAAAGGAGCTTTCTTGAGACTGGATTGGTAGCTATTGTTATAAGCAAACTCAACGAAAGGAAGGCACTTCTCCCAATCCATACCGAATGAGATAACGCAAGCTCTAAGCATGTCTTCGAGAATTTGGTTGACCCTTTCCACTTGACCACTCGACTGAGGGTGGAAAGCGGTACTGAAGGAAAGATGGGTTCCCATGGTAGTCTGGAAACTCTCCCAGAAATGAGAAGTGAAAAGACTACCATGGTCTGAATTGATCTCTAGTGGAACACCATGAAGTGACACTATTCGAGAAATGTATAAGTCAGCAAGCTGGCTAGCAGTGATACTCTCTCGAATAGGAAGGAAGTGAGCCACTTTGGAAAGACGGTCAACGACTACGAAGATAGCATTATTCCCTTTCTTGGTCCTGGGAAAGCCGGTGATGAAGTCCATACCAATGAGTTAGGACTATGTCAATCCCCTGCTTATTTGATCATATCGCCTTGCCCTGAAAAGCAAGATAGTTCTCGAGCTTAGTAACATACCGGTGGTTCGTGATCTTCCGAATATCTTCTCGGAAGCATTACCAGGTTGTCACCTGACCGCTATGTTGAGTTCATGATCAAGTTGGTTTCTTATAAACCACCCCTTCTCCAAGAATTTGTGTTGGATACCCTTGAGCTAGTTGGTTAAGCTAAACAACAACTTCGAGAGTTGGTAGATAAAAGCTTTGCCGAATTCAGTTCATTCCAAAGGGATATCTTTGCATTTGTGTGTGTGTTGAAGAAAGATGATATCTTCATCGATTGGTCCTCGTGACCAGTTGTTGGATCTATTGTCTTGTCAAAACTTTGATTTGAGTGTGGGCTATCGTCAAATCAAAATCAGATACAACGATATTCATAATGTTGTCTTACTCGTGGTTGTTTCCTCGAGCATACACCGTTATATCTTTTGTTCTGACCAATGCTATCGCCTTGTTCACATAGTTGTGGAATTCCATTCTCATGAAAATCCTGATAATTTGTTGCTGAGCCCATCAGCAGCATTTTATCTTCTCCATGATTCATGTTGGACATTAAGCTAGTGTTGGAAACTTTTGAAAGCATTTCTTCATGCTAGCTCATGAAGCATATGTCTGGGTGAAAGAAGTGACTTCCTCTAATTCATGTGCACTTGATGCAAGTTGCCACAGTGAATTCGAGACAGCTTGTTTTTTGCTTTCTTTGGAGTCATCACAAGTCAGTCATGCATGTGCGAAGTATTCTATGGTTTGATAGGCTCGCTACCTCCAGTCCATATGTATTCCTAGCACACCAAGCCACTGATTGACTTGTTCAAGGAAAAGAAGTCTATGCTTGGGATCTAATCCATGGACTTGCGTAAAGACTTCGAAATCCTTGATGATGGATCCTAACCTGAACTCGATAGTGTTTTATTATAAGACTACTATGTGGTCATTCTTGTCTTGGACAACAGGCTCACATGTATGTAGCACAACCAGCTTGTGTTTTGGAGCTTGCTATCGTAGTTCATTTCTCGAGAATATCGCAACGTCATCTCGTCGGTTTGTGTTGCAAACTTTCTTTCAGACATGCTGAGTCTGAAGTATCCTATCACCAATCGGATCTGAATCTCAGGCAGATATGATGGTTGGAACATTCCCAACATTTGCATTTTGATCCCAGCTTGCACCGCCATTGTGCTAATTTCCCATGGGCTGCCTTCTCAGCAGTTGCTGTCCAGGGTCATCTTCAGAAGTGGACTTACCATGGGTCCCATCCATCTCCAATGATAAGCAAAATCACTCATTGTGTTGCCTTCAACAAAGTAGTCCACATCATCCATTCTAGTCTGAGTATGCCACTCTTTCGAACTCCTTTAGACGATCGTTTGTGATTGCCTTAGGCTAGTATAAAGAGTCTCAATGATCTCTATATCAAAAGTAATTTTTTTGCCACTCAAGGGAATAATTCTACGAGTCACCTTCCCTAAGGTGCCCCGATATGAAATCATGGCAGTTATCTCCTTGCTACTCTGAAACCATGCACCATCCTACCTAAATGTGGAATTGTCGTTTACCGAATTGAACCTCCGTCATCTGTTCTCCCATCCCTCCGATGTGTGTTTGGACGTCTCAGCTCAAGAGGTGTTCTATGTCTCATTATGTGAGTCGATCGTCAGTTGCTCGATCTTCAAGAAGATCGATTCTTCTAGAGTTTCCCTTTCTTCTCGTTGTCATGTTGGATGGAGTTCTCAGAGCAAGACGTCGAGACAAAGATGATGATCGAATCAACGTTTTTATGGAGTGCAACCTGGATCGAGAAGATTGTGTTAGTTTGCGTCCCTCCCCTTCATCTTACCCTACGCTTGAATCTCGGGATGAGATTCTTGTTTAGTGGGGGTGAGTTGTCACATCCCTAGCTTCTGGTTTTGCACTAGACTAGCTCCATGTGTGCATCATGTTTAAATTTGAAAGAATCTTGAAATGGGGATTGATTAAACCCTAGCACCAGAAAGAATTCAATAGGATGAAATAAAATCTTTTTCAATAACCCAAAATGCCCGTTAAAAATGTTCATGATTTTTGATAAAGGTGAAAACCTCTGCCGAAAATCATGAGCATAATTGTTGGCCATTTATGGATTCTTGAATTAACCCATATTATATTTGAATTGGGGCATTTGAATTTTGTTAATATTGTAAATGCTCCAAATATTCTGAAATCACTTGAGGGCCTCTGGATTAATTCAGTTAGTGCCCATATTTATGTTCAGAATTTAATAAAATGATTTAGTTCTAAAACTAAATCAAAACAGAGAGGAAATAAATAGAAAACTGAAACAAAAGAAAAAGGACAGAAAACCTACACGCACTTACCTGGCGCTCACCTGGCAGCCCATCTGGCCGGCCCAGCCCACCAGGGGCAGGGAGGTCTTCTTCCTCCCGCCAGTCGGACGCACAGCGCGTGCCCGACTCGCGCACGGCCACCGCATGCCACCTCCAGGCTGCCTGCTCGCTCTGCACGGAGAGCGCCGCTGCTCGCCGCCGTAGCCATCACGCACCCTAGGCCTCGCCCCGTGTCCAGCCGCTGAGAGAAGCTCGTCCTCGTCTGCACGCTGAAGATCAGAAGCCCGGGCGCACTGCATCGCCGTCAGCATCATCGTCTTCCTCGCCGGCAACCGTGGATCGCCGCCGTCGATTCGCGCCAAAGAGGGCCTCCCCGAGCCGTCTGAGCTGCTCAACGACTTCGTTGTGAGGACTCCTCTGTTTTCCCCCTCCTCTCCTGCTTGTTCCCGTGCTGTAGCTGCCGTCCCCGCAAGCACCGAGCTCCGGCCAACGCCATGGCCGGCGAACCTCGCGCCCCGGAGCTCTTCCGCTCGCTGCAGTAGCCCCCGCGTGCTCGCCGGGCCCCCAGGATCCCGATGCGCCCCCCTGCTCACTGGCTAACGCGCTACAGCCCTCGCACCCGTGCAGCCGTGCTTCGGCCGCCGTCGGGAGCTTCGTTACGGTGAGCTCCAGTGCCTATGCGGCCTCCCACCTACCTTCCTGGATGCGGGTGAGCCCGGGCTATGCCCCGGTGCCCTTAGCCGCCGCCCCTGTCGCCTTTAGTGCAAGTCCGGCGCATTGCCGCCGTGGGTTTGGTCGCTGCCGGCCAACTACGGCGACAGCCGACGTGGCGGGGTCATTAGCGCTAATCCCCGCCAGCTGGACCTCACCTAGTCACTGACAGCGGGCCCCGCAACGGGTCAAAGTCCAAGTCAACACGGGGTTAACCCCTGTCTCGCTGACCAGTGGGCCCTGCTTGTAAGGTTTGACCCTGGCTGGCTGTTGACTCGGTGACGTCACTTAGACATCATGCTGGCGCAGTAATACATTTTCTGGATTTTTATTAATTCAGGAAATTTCAAAAAATATTCAAAACTTCTAAAATTCATAGAAATTAATCTGTAACTCCGAATGCAAAGTTTTATATATGAAAAATGATCAGAAAAATCCAATCTATCCATCTGTACCTTTTGCATGCATGTTAGAACAACTTATGGCTGCTGTTTACGCCAAATCATATAAATGACATTTAAACCTTCACATATGGAGTTTGAATTTGAACCTTTGGTTCAAACCAACTTCATTTATTATGGTTGCTAGTTTCATTAGCTCAACCAACAGCATATTGCCATGTCATGATCATGCATCATATTGTTGTATCGCGTTGATTGTGTTTCTTCTCTGTTGTCGGTATTTGTGCCCTCTCAGTAGACGTGGTTCTGACGATGAGTTCGATGACACCGATGAAGAGCTTTATCATCTTCAGAAGTGCCAGGCAAGCAAAACCCCCTTGTTCATTCTGATATAATCCCACTCTCTCGCTCCTGCTCTCTTTTACTGCATTAGGACAACAACGATTCAACTGTTACATGCTGCGGTAGTTGAACCCCTTTCCTTTGCATGACCTGTCATTGCCACAGTAAATAGATGAAACCCACTAGCATGAGTAGGAGTTGTTTGAGCCCTGATGTGCCTACTCAGTCATGCTTGTTGTCATGCCTGCTACTGCTTAGAGTTGAGTCAAGTCTGGTTCATCGGGGATGAATTGGAATGTGGTGAACATGTCCTGCTGTTGAGAGCTAAGTGTGTGAACACGATTTGGTAAAGGTAGCGGTGAGAGGCCATGTAGGAGTACATGGTGGGTTGTCTCATTGAAGCCGTCCTCAGGAACTGAGTTCTGTGTTTGTGATCCATGAACAGCTACTACCACACATTGGGATCCTTAATTGACTCTCTCGACTTATTAATCGCCTTGATCTCTGTCCAGGAGTTGCAACTAGTTTCTAGTGTTTGTAGGATATGTGTTGGAGGCCGTGCGTAGCGCTGACCCTAGGGGTAGGCTATGATGTGGTAGATACACCGTGGCCCGGTGTATCGAGTCGCCCGTTTGGTGTCTCGGGAACCCTGCACACATCGTTTGGGGCTGTGAGCGAAACCCCGGTCGGATCTCCTCGCGGATGGAACCCGAATAGGCAATAAACCTGGACTAGAGACTTGTGTGGTTAGTCAGGTCGTGGCCGACTCCCTCGCCAGGCTTCTGCTTGAAGGTTGCCGAGGTACACGACGTGTACATTGTGGTAAGTGGCGAGAGCATGTGTGAAGAAGTACACCCCTGCAGGGTTATAAATGATCTATTCGAATAGTCATGTCCGCGGTAAAGGACTTCTGGGTTGCCTGTACAGTTCATAGACAAGTGAAAGTGGATACTCTAAAATGCGCAAGATAAGCGTGAGTGCTATGGATGGCGTTCTCGTAGAGAGACGGGAGCGGATCCATAGTGGTGTATTGATATGGTGAATATGTGGACTCGTGTGCGCCACCTCAAAGACAGTTAAACTCCACCACCCCCTTTGTTGATACTGATGCATATGTTGTTAGTTCTGATGTAAGTCTTGCTGGGTACATTTGTACTCACGTTTTCTTAATTTATGTTTTGCAGAGAGACTTCAGTCTCGCTAGTAGTTCCACGTGGACTTCGACGTTTAGCTTGTTACCTCAGCTACGATCTTGTGCCCTCGGCAGGGTCTTGTAGATAGTCAGGCTTCTCAGCCTTTTTCATTTGTAGTTGTCTGTACTCAAACAAGTTAAGCTTCCGCATGTGCTTGTTGCTTGTATGCTCTGTATGTTGGGTCATGAGACCCATGATTGTAATACTTGGTTCCTCGGAGCCTAATGAATAAATACTTTGAGTCATAGAGTTTTGTTGTGATGCCATGTTGTATTTACACATATCGAGCATATTGTGTGTATGATTGAAATGCTTGGTATGTGTGGGATCCGACAACCTAGTTGTCTATCCTTGGTAACCTCTATTATGGGGAAATGTAGTGTGGTGCTTCCACTGAGCCATGGTAGTCTGCTACAGCCCGGTTTATCGGAGTCCTGCTAGCCCAGTTAATACTGCTCCGGAACACCCAGACTGGTCAGCATGTGTCCCACTTCGTTCCTATGTCTGTCCCTTCGGGGAAATGTCATGCGGTGACTTCCGGAGTCCTGCTAGCCTGCTACAGCCCGGGTTCCCGGAGTCCTGTTAGCCCAGTTGCTACAGCCCGGATTCACATGCTGATGACCGACACATTCGAGGCTGGGTCATGTATGCCTGTCCCCGTAAGTTAGTGCCACTTTGGGTTCACGACTAGTCATGTCAGCCCGGGTTCTCTGTCATATGGATGCTAGCAACACTATCATATACGTCAGCCAAAAGGCCCAAACGGTCCCGTGCCAGGTAAGGTGGCACCCGTGGGAATACCGTGCGTGAGGCAGCAAAGTGGTATGATGTGTTACATGCTAGATCGGTGTGACTTAGGATCGGGGTCCTGACAGGTAGGGTTGATCTGGAGTCCGTTCGGGGCTCCGGAGAGGGGGATTCGTCGCCATCATCATCACCAACCTTCCTCCATCACCAATTTCATGATGCTCACCGCCGTGCATGAGTAATTCACTCGTAGGCTGGACGATAATGGGTTGGATGAGATTTATCATGTAATCGAGTTAGTTATGTTAGGGTTTGATCCCTAGTATCCACTATGTTCTGAGATTGATGTTGCTATGACTTTACTATGCTTAATGCTTGTCACTAGGCCCAAGTGCCATGATTTCAGATCTAACCTATTATGTTTTCATAAATATATTTGTGTTCTTGATCCTATCTTGCAAGTTGTAGACACTTATTATGAGTTATGATCCGCATACCCCAAGGTTACAATAATTGGGATTCTTTCCGGTGATTATCGTAGTTTGAGGAGTTCATGTATTCACTAAGTGCTAATGCTTTGTTCCGGTTCTCTATTAAAAGAAGGCCTTAATATCCCTTAGTTTCCATTAGGACCCCGCTGCCACGGGAGGGTAGGACAAAAGATGTCATGCAAGTTCTTTTACATAAGCACGTGTGACTATATACGGAATACATGCCTACATTATATTGATGAATTGGAGCTAGTTCCGTGTCACCCTGGGTTATGACTGCTACATGATGAATATCATCCAACACAATTATCATTGCCGATCCATTGCCTACGAGCTTTTCACATATTTGAGCTTTGCTAAGTTACTTTCGTTGCTACTATTGTTACAATTGCTACAAAACTGCTACTGTTACTTTTGCCACCGTTACTGTTACTTCCATACTACTTTGCTACTAAATACTTTGCTTCAGATATTAAGTCTTTCAGGTGTGGTTGAATTGACAACTCAGCTGCTAATACTTGAGAATATTCTTTCGCTCCCCTTGTGTCGAATCAATAAATTTGGGTTGAATACTCACTACTGCAGGATGCTGCTAACGCGACACTACGATCAGAGACCCTTTGACGAAACTGTGTGCGATCCATTAATCACAAACGGTGATGTAAAAAACCCGTCAAAAAAGATGCAAAACATTTGCGATGGCAGAGCCATCAAACACGGTTCCGATTTTAGTTGCGTGTGCAATGAAGGGCACGCGGTTGATCAATCTGAACTTTTGCGATGAGACAAAACAACATAAATGAGCATCCATATCAAGGTGTGTGCGATATACGCCATACAGTTCCCTCAGATGAACTATTTGCTACTAGGGAGTGCAACAGAAACGGTTAGCCAGATTAAGGTGTGTGTGATATACGACATACGATTCACTCGGACGAACTGTTTTCGATTAGGGAACACAACATACACGGTTCAACTTAACAAGATGTGTGTGATATGCGGCATACAGTTCACATAGATGACCTGTTTGCGATGGTCCAACAGAACACAAATGAGTCGTGTAAACAAGATGTGTGTGATACGCGGCAAACTGCCGACTCGGATGAACTGTTTGCGATGAGAAATTACAACACACACGGTTACTACAGTTAATCCGTGTGCGATTATGTGTGTACAAAAAACTTTAAAAATTTCAAACTAGTTGCTTGCGGTGGCTAGGAGTATCGCACATGATGCGTGTGCGAGTACTCATGTGCGATGATTAGCAAGTTACACATACGTTTCCTTATGTTAACACGTGTGTGAATTTACAAAATGGACAGTTAATATGCAAATGCCTTCTGGCATTGGGTGAAGGAAATATGCCCTAGAGGCAATAATAAAGTTGTTATTTATATTTCCTTATATCATGATAAATGTTTATTATTCATGCTAGAATTGTATTAACCGGAAACTTAGTACCTGTGTGAATACATAGACAAACAGAGTGTCACTAGTATGCCTCTACTTGACTAGCTCGTTAATCAAAGATGGTTAAGTTTCCTAGCCATAGATATTTGTTGTCATTTGATGAATGGGATCACATCATTAGAGAATGATGTGATTGACTTGACCCATCCGTTAGCTTAGCACTATGATCGTTTAGTTTATTGCTATTGCTTTCTTCATAACTTATACATGTTCCTATGACTATGAGATTATGCAACTCCCGAATACCGGAGGAACACTTAGTGTGCTATCAAATGTCACAGCGTAACTGGGTGACTATAAGGATGCTCTACAGGTGTCTCCGATGGTGTTTGTTGAGTTGGCATAGATTGAGATTAGGATTTGTCACTCCGATTGTCGGAGAGGTATCTCTGGGCCCTCTCGGTAATGCACATCACTATAAGCCTTGCAAGCAATGTGACTAATGAGTTAGACACGGGATGATGCATTACAAAATGACTAAAGAGACTTGCCGATAACGAGATTGAACTAGGTATTGAGATACCGACGACCGAATCTCGGGCAAGTAACATACCGATGACAAAGGGAACAACGTATGTTGTTATGCGGTTTGGTCGATAAAGATCTTCGTAGAATATGTAGGAACCAATATGAGCATCCAATTTCCGCTATTGGTTATTGACCGGAAGTGAGTCTCGGTCATGTCTACATAGTTCTCGAACCCGTAGGGTCCGCACGCTTAACGTTCGATGACGATCGGTATTATGAGTTTATGTGTTTTGATGTACCGATGGTAGTTCAGAGTCCCGGATGCGATCACGGACATGACGAGGAGTCTCGAAATGGCCGAGACATGAAGATTGATATATTGGAAGGTTATGTTCGGACACCGGAAAGGTTTTGGATGAGTTCGGGCATATACCAGAGTAGGGGGGGGGGGGTTACCGGAACCCCCCATGGGCTAAATGGGCC
Organism: Triticum aestivum; assembly: GCF_018294505.1. NCBI lineage: Eukaryota > Viridiplantae > Streptophyta > Magnoliopsida > Poales > Poaceae > Triticum > Triticum aestivum. Next base: position 123,747,263 of record NC_057799.1, read on the forward strand.
TACATGGGCTTTAGTGGGAGAGAGAGGAGGCGGCCAAGAGGTGGGGGCACGCCCCCCAAGCCCAATCCGAATTGGGAAGGGGGACGGCCCCCCTTTCCTTCCTCTCCTCTTCCCCTTCCTTCCCCCTCCTATTTGGACCAAGGGGGGAAACCTACTCCAAGTAGGAGTAGGAATATCCCCTTGGGGCGCACCATGAGGGCCGGCCGGCCCCTCCTCCCCTCCTTTATATACAGGGGAGGGGGGCACCCCATAGACACACAAGTTGACAGTTGTCTTAGCCGTGCGGTGCCCCCCTCCATAGATTTCCACCTCGGTCATATCGTTGTAGTGCTTAGGCGAAGCCCTGCGTCGGTAACTTCATCAACACCGTCACCACGCCGTCGTGCTGACGAAACTCTCCCTCGGCCTCAGCTGGATCAAGAGTACGAGGGACGTTACCGAGCTGAACGTGTGCAGATCGCGGAGGTGCCGTGCGTTCGGTACTTGGATTGGTTGGATCGTGAAGATGTTCGACTACATCAACCGCGTTACTAAAACGCTTCCGCTTTCGGTCTACGAGGGTACGTGGACACACTCTCCCGCTCGTTGCTATGCATCACCTAGATGGATCTTGTGTGTGCGTAGGTAAAATTTTGAAATACTACATTCCCCAACAGTGGCATCCTAGCCAGGTCTATGCGTAGATGTTATATGCACGAGTAGAACACAAAGAGTTGTGGGCGATAATAGTCATACTGCTTACCAACATGTCATACTTTGATTCAGCGTATTGTTGGATGAAGCGGCTCAGACCGACATTACGCATACGCTTACGCGAGACTAGTTCTACCGACGTGCTTCGCACACAGGTGGCTTGTGGGTGTCTGTTTCTCCAACTTTAGTTGAATCGAGTGTGACTACGCCCGATCCTTGTTGAAGGTTAAAACAACAAACTTGACGGAAAATCGTTGTGGTTTTGATGCGTAGGTAAGAACCTTTCTTGCTAAGCCCGTAGCAGCCACGTAAAACTTGCAACAACAAAGTAGAGGACGTCTAACTTGTTTTTGCAGGGCATGTTGTGATGTGATATGGTCAAGACGTGATTATATAGATTGCTGTATGAGATGATCATGTTTTGTAACACAGTTATCGGCAACTAGAAGGAGCCATATGGTTGTCGCTTTATTGTATGAAATGCAATCGCCATGTAATTGCTTTACTTTATCACTAAGCGGCAGCGATAGTCGTAGAAGCAATAGTTGGTGAGACAACAACGATGCTTCGATGGAGATCAAGGTGTCAAGCCGGTGACGATGGTGATCATGACGGTGCTTTGGAGATGGAGATCAAAGGCACAAGATGATGATGGCCATATCATATCACTTATATTGATTGCATGTGATGTTTATCCTTTATGCATCTTATTTTGCTTAGTACGGCGGTAGCATTATAAGATGATCTCTCACTAAAATTTCAAGGTATAAGTCACTACAAAAAAATGCACTTCCGTGATGATACGTGTTTGTCACAGTAGGTCGCGTTTTCTGTCATGCATGTACATCCATGACAAATTTATGACAGAATCAAGATAGTCATACCTGTGCTGTCGTAGAAGTGTTCCATGACATTGCCAAAATTATCATCACGGAAGTGTCCACTTCCATGACGATAAATCGCGTGTCACAGAAGTGCTTTCGTAAAGGGTGACCGACACGTGGCATCCACCGTAACGGAACGCCGTTAAGCTATTGGGTCGGATTTTGGATCCGATAACCCGTTAACAGCCACGACCAATGCCGATTTTCCACGTGTAAAATTCTCATTGGCTGACGGATCCACGCGTCAGCTCCGCGTTGGCACAGGTGTCACTCATCCAACGGTCGAGATGGGCCTATGATATGTTGACACGTGGACCGGCCCAAAAGTGGCCCACAAAGTTTAAATGGGCCGGCCCAACCGAAGGCCCATAAGATTTAGCGGACCATAATGGGCCGGCCCAGCTAAAGGCCCACAAAATTTAGCAGACCATAATGGGCCGGCCCAGCTAAAGGCCCACACGATTTTGCAGACCATAATGGGCCGGCCCAGCTAAAGGCCCACAAGATTTTGCGGACCACAATGGGCGGGCCCAGCTAAAGGCCCACAAGATTCTGCAGACCATAATGGGCCGGCCCAGCTAAAGGCCCAACATTCTCTGTCAAATCGGCCCGTCAACGGCCTGCCCTAAACTTGTCATCAACGCGGCCCATGGTCACTTCTGGCCCGTTAACAGTCCGCTAAGTAATTGGGCCGAATTACGGCCCGGTGTATTTCGGGCCTGTTAAAGGTCCGGCTTCATTTGGGCCCATTTACAGGCCATCAAAACTTGCGGCCCATAAATGACCGTGAAGGATTTGGGTCATATTCGACCATGTCTGACATTCGTCCTGTTAGGGTCCCACTATAGCTTTGGGCCACTTTTGGCCTGTTGTCATTTTCGGCCTGTTAACGCCGGACGTAAACCATGGGCCATATGTGGCCCAACGTCATATCAGGCCCATTAACGGCCCATATAAAAATGACGATAATCTAGCCCGACCGAAGTTCCGGCCTGTTAAAGGCCCGTGTATTAGGTCGGCGCATTTACGGCCCGTCCGAATTTCGGCCTGTCAAAGATCCGCATCGTAAATAGGCCACCATTTCGGCCTGCTAAGTCCAGTGGGTTATTTGGCACAATCAGGGCCCAATCTCACTTTCGGTCTATTAAAGGCCCATGTTTTTTATGGGCTCGAGATATTTACACCTGTAAACGACCTATTTTTACTGAGGGCCCAAATTATGTTTAGGCCTGTTAAAGGACCACTATGGGCACAGGCCTACCAGAAAAATATGAAAGCTTATGCTGATTTAGGCCCAGATATTTTTAGTGGGCTACATGCCAATTTCGGCCCGTAATCGTTTTTAGCCCAATTGGAATGGGCCCGAAGAATGTTGGCATGTTGGGCTCCTACGAAGCTTTCGGCCGAATACATTACTAAGATAAACCTACACTATACAAAAAATAGCGTCGTAATTACTGCAGCCTGAGGCAACATCATAAATGTTGTATCACAACAAAATAAATTCCAACCATACAACAAAAGGCATGTTGGCATAAAGTTTACAGTCCTTCCAGATAAAAGCACCATCAGATGTATAGAAGCACAGATCATTTGACCTGAGTGCTAATGTTTCAGGCTGTAGAATCTGATGGAGCAGCACGATCTCCACCTTTTTTCTCCATTGCTCTTGAACAACGAAGCGAATATCTGATAGTCTGGTTTCAAAACCATTCATATCTTGACGACATTTCTCAACCACTATTCCTGTTTCCGAAACAACGTCCATTAGGGATTGGACTTGTGTCTGGAGCACAGATATATCACTCTGTCTAGCAGGAAGATTTTGTTCAGTAGGCGATTTGGACGAGGTTACCTTGACAACCAACCTAGAATTACGCAGGAAGGTGCTTTTTGCACTGTTAGTGGAGAGATACTGACGCACTGTAGCAAGAGGTGACATTGTGCCTGTAGTAGCCTCGTCACCTTCAGGTGGTTGTGGCTGTTCAATCATTTGTTCCATAGCTTCCTGAAAGTTTGAACTTGTAGATTAGTGTACCAGATAAGTTACTAATGAGACAAAAACAAACAAAGTAGGTTAAACGTTTATACATAACTTATTTTGGTGAACTACTGTAATACATTAGCATGTATTGTAGTGCCAACTACATAATAAAATCACTTTCGGAACATATGTCCATGTAGCATGCCTACTGTATTGTCTATTTCCTCACATTCGTTGACATCTAAGGATAAAGAGACATGGATTAAAGTAGGATGAACATAGTATGACATCATTCATATCATGGGCAAACAGATATAAAACAAACAGGCTATTTTATCATTGTGTGCGCACGTGAACATAACAACTAGATTACAGATCAAGACCAAAAGAATATCCTTCATCTCTTTTAAACCATGTAAGGTGAAATGATACGTTAAGACAACTGTGAATAAAAGTGAACAGAGTAACTGACATTGGCTGCAAACCAAGTAGTTAAATGAACACATCACAGTACCAATCAATTCAAGGCAGGAGGAGTAAGGACTTACAACAACGGCTTGAACTGGTGTGCTAATGCCTTCATCTTGCTGGTGTGGCAATCCTTGAAGATTTGCACCGCATTCGGTTCAGGTTCTTTTTGGTCCGCACGGGCTTTCCTCTGCATTTGGAACAAGTCAATATAGATACGATAATATGGCACAAAAAAAGAAGGAAGTAGCAGCTATTTACAAGAGCCTCGCAGTGTGCAATATAGCTACGAGATCCTGTTGTCTGTTGGAATTTCACTTTAGAACGGTTGGTTTTGTTCTTCAAACAGTTAGCCTAGAAGAAGATACACTTGTAAGGCACATACATAAATACAAGTTCCATATGTGGTCTGATCAAATACATATAGCCTACCTGATACTTTGGATCAGACCAGTGTTTAACGAGGGCTGTCCAGTCTTCGTCTGTAATATATTGCACTGGAGATGTTTGGGCGATTTCATTGTTAGCCTTGCCTTCAAAGTGAGATTTTCTAAGGTGGTACCGATACTGTCGCAGATCAGACTGAAAAACATGAGTGCATGCTTGTTTAGTTGCATCATCTTTCGGATCCAACTTGAACCTCATCTGTTGAAAAAAGAATGTGAGTCTTATTAGGAGGAAGCTAGAAAGTATGGGACAGAGCAAGACAATATTACTAATTGCGATGAATAACATTACTTACGGATAAATGGTCAAGGAAGGTGTTAAACTAGGTATTGTCTTTCTCATTCCTGTACTGGATCCACGTTGGGAGGATACGTGCATGACACCTAATGGCAATGGCTGCCTCTGATAATAACTTGGCTGACTGTAGCATCACGTGGCCTTTTTAAACCTGCCTCAAAATGGATCTCCATTCTTCCTCCTTTAGATTTTTTTAATCTGTCAAGCATTATCCCTGATGTCTGTTTTCGCTTGCGTCGTGGTGCTAGTTCAACAACGAATATGGAAAGTGTTAGTGTACATCAAACTGTGAGAGTACATATAAAGGAGCATGCAACTACAACTTGACTCGGTCAGGTACCGTCTTGGTGTTGATGCTCATGAGGTTCATCTGATCTTGCCAAGTCCTGTTGTGTCAGCAGTGCTTCGGAAGTAGTGTTAGGTGTGCAGGCAGCTTGGGAACTGGCCAGTTCCGGAGCAAACGAACGAGTAACTGGTTGAGATGCTGGTACAGTTGAAGCGGATGCTGCAGCTGGTGGAGCAGGTGATACTGTGTTTGTAGATTTAGCCGGTGGACTTGGACCTTCTACTGCACTATAAGTACCAGCAGAATCACGACGGCAGGATAGGAGGATGGAATATATACAAAAAAAGACAGCGTTTCATATTCACATGTACGATAGGAGGATGGAATATGTATGAAAAAACAGTAAGCGGAAGGCATTTCAACAAAATTAGAAGAAATGAAAGCTAGGCACCATATGAACATGCAACCAATATCACTCTATCAGGTAAAAAGTGTCTCGTCGTAAGTGCCATTTCAAGAAATTAGAAGCAGTACAAGCTAGAAGACAATGCAAGATGCAACCTACATCACAGTCCCAAGTTAAATGTGTCTTATGGGTAAGTGATCGTTGCAGGTATAAGTTGTAAGCTACCTAGATGCAATTCAACATAATCAGAAGCAATACAAACTAGACATCATACGAAAAACGCAACCACGTATAACAGTTCCAAGTAAGAGCAAGCACCTGTGATGATGGAGTAGGGGAGATGTGCTCATCATGTACACGTATGTTCTAGAAACACGAACACGTGTCATATTCACAGGCATTATGTGTAAAGTAAGCAGATGCAATTCAAGTTAGAAGCAATACAAGCTAGACATCATACGCAACATGCAACCACATATAATAGTGTCAAGTTAGAGAAAGCACCTGTGATGGTGGAGTAGGGGAGATGTGCTCATCATCTACACAGCTATGTTGACTGTCCAGCCTTGTGTTGTCTTGCGAATCTTGTTGGGAGGATGGCGGAGTAGAATATGTAGATATCCCCTGTTTGAGTTGCTCCGAAGGACCACCATGATCCACTGCCGGACTAATTTCCTTCAGCTGTAATGATTTTGCATTGTGAAGTCAAACCGATAAGAAAAAGGAATAAAATTCGCTCTTCAGAATTCATTCATGCATGATACTGACGAACACTACTCGGATGAAAGGCAAACACATGATGCGAGGATGGAATATGTATGAAAAACAGGATGGTGTGACATATTCACACCTATGATGTGGTAACTAAGCAGAAGGCATTTCAACAAATTAGAAGCACTGCAAGCTAGACACCATATGAAAGATGCAACCAATATCACTCTGCCAAGTTCAAACTGTATGGCGTTTCAACAAATTAGAAGCAGTACATGCTAGAAATCATATGCAAGACACAACCAATATCACAGTGGCGACTTAAAGGTGCCTTATCATAAGTGACTGATGCGGGATATGCAAGAATAGTAGTCTGATGTAGAAACAGGAACACATGTCATATTCACAGGCATTATGTGTAAAGTAAGCAGATGCAATTCAACAAAGTTAGAAGCAATACAAGCTAGACATCATACGCAACATGCAACCACATATAATAGTGCCAAGTTAGAGCAAGCACCTGTGATGGTGGAGTAGGGGAGATGTGCTCATCATCTACACAGCTACGTTGACTGTCTAGCCTTGCGTTGTCTTGCGAATCTTGTTGGGAGGATGGCGGAGTAGAATCTGTAGAGAACCTCCGTTTCAGTTGCTCGGAAGGACCACCATCATCCAATGCCTTGCCAATTTCGTTCAGCTTTATTGATTTTGCATTGTGAGGTCATACCGACAAGAAAAAGGAATATCATTCGCTCTTCAGAACTCATTCATGCATGATACTGACGAACACTACTCTGATGAAAGGCAAAGTCATGATACGAGGATGGAATATGTACGAAAAAATGGACGGCTTGACATATTCACACCTATGATGTGGTAACTAAGCAGAAGGCACTTCAACAAATTAGAAACACTGCAAGACACCATATGGAAGGTGCAATCAATATCACTCTGCCAAGTTAAAACTGTCTCGTCATAGGTGGCGTTCATCAAACTAGAAGCAATACATGCTAGAAATCATATTCAAGACGCAAACCAATATCACACTACCAACTTAAAGGTGTCCCATCATAAGTGACTGATGCAGGATACACAAGAAGAGTAGTTTCATGTAAGAACATGGTGTGATAGACAGATATAGTATGTACCAAAAACAGGAAAGCGTGTCATATTCACATGTATCATGTGTAAGCTAAGCAGATGCAGTTTACACTAATTAGGAGCAATACGAGCTAGACACCATATGCAACATGCAACCAGATATCACACTGCCAAGTTAGAGCAAGCACCTTGGATGGTGGAGTAGGGGAGCGGAGACTTGGACCTTGTAATGCACTATCAGTACAAGGAGAATCGGTACAGATGCTCCGTTTACGTTGCTGCAGAGGACCACCATCATCGCCTTCCTTACTCTTTTCCTTCCTCTTTCTTGATTTTGCCTTGTCAAGTCAAACCGACAAGAAAAAGGAATAAAATTTGCTCTTCAGAACTCATTGATGCATGATACTAACAAACACTACTTTCATGTAAGGCAGCCGCATGATAGGAGGATGGAATATGTATGAAAAACAGGACGGCGTGACATATTGACATGTATGATGTATAAAGTGTAAACTAAGCACAAGGTGCTTGGACTTGTTAGAATCGATGCAAGCTAGAAACCATATGAAAGATGAAACCAATATCACTCTACCAAATTAAAAGGGTGCCCTAACAAATGTATTTGACCAAATTAGAAGCAATACATGGCAACAGGCTAGAAATAATATGCAATATGCAACGAATAAAGGTGACTCATTGTAAGTGATTGATGCAGGATACAGAAGAGAGGTAGTTTCATGTAAGAACAAGGTTAACACATAGATGTAGTGTGTACCAAAAATAGGAAGGCATGTCATATTCACAAGTATAGTGTGTAAACTAAGCAGATGCAATTTACCCTAATTAGAAGCATTACAAGCTAGACACCGTATGCAACATGCAACCACATATCACACTGCGAAGTTAGAGCAAGCACCTGTGATGGTGGTGTAGGGGAAGTGCGGTCTTCAGGTACAGAGCTACATTCAATATCTTCATTTAGGCTTGCTGTTTCTTGAGAATCATGTGGAGAGGATGAAATTGCATTCTTTATAAGAGTATTGCGTCTCATATTAACCCACACGTGTGACTGTCTCATCATAAGTGATAGACGCAGGATACACAAGAACAATATTTTGATGTAAGAACATGGTGTGATAGGCAGATGTAGTATGTACCAAAAACAGGAAGGCGTGTCATATTCACATGTATAATGTGTAAGCTAAGGAGATGCAATTTAACAAATTAGGATCATTGATGAGGGATACACAAGAAAAGTAGTTTGATGTAAGAACATGGTTAATAGAAAGACGTAGTATGTACCAAAAACAGGAAGGCATGTCATATTCACAGGTATAATGTGTTAACTAAGCAGATGCAATTTACCCTAATTAGAAGCATTACAAGGTAGACACCATATGCAACATGCAACCACATATCACACTGCCAAGTAAGAGCAAGCACCTGCGATGGTGGTGTGGGGGAATTGCGGTGATCAACTAGAGAGCTACATTGACTATCTTCATTTATCCTTGCTGTTTCTTGAGAATCATGTGGGGAGGATGACACTGCACTCTTTAAACGAGTAGGGCGTCTCACAGTAACCCACTCGGGTGACTGTCTCATCATAAGTGATTGACGAGGGATACAAAAGAGCATTAGTTTGATGTACGAACATGGTTAATAGACATATGTAGTATGTATCAAAAACAGGAAGGCATGTCATTATCAAAGGTATAATGTGTAAAGTAAGCAGATGCAATTTAACCAAATTGGAAGCAATACAAGCTACACCATATGCAACATGCAACCACATTTGACAACGCGAAGTTAAAGCAAGCGCCTGGGATGGTTGTGTGTGGCAATTGAGATCATCAACTGCAGAGCTACGTTTACTGTCTCCAACTGCTGACACTGCACCCATTAGAGCGCCGAAACGCTTAGTGCTTATCTTCGAATTACACTGGAGCGACTTCTGTCTTTTCTTTTCTGCATTCATCAACACTGCATCAGAGTCTGAAATACCCATGCATAAAAAAACAATAGTGTGAGTATGGGTGAAGTGTGTGCACAATTAGTACAGTGTAAAGGTAGCAGATAGCAGGTCGGTGAGAAATAAATGACGGGAGACATATGATAGCTCTACAACATGCATGGCACACTAAATTACTACAGGATTCTATGAAAATAACAGTCGACTGAAAGCAAATAGGTCAGTCCATTTTTCTGCACCGTCCGATGTACAAAGAATGGGCAGATCGCCTTCATCTACCTCCATCCAGTCAGTGTTGACGATCTTCCTCGAAACGCCAGCGACCACCGGCCCGGTATTCCTCCCCTGCCTGCGCCCTCCCCTCGACCTCACCGCACCGCCGTGCTTGGCACCGCCCCCGGCCATCCATTCAAGCCCCCCGACCTCCAGATCGGGCGCAAGCAGCTCCTGCGCCCCACACCCCTATGATAGACACCGATGCGCCGCTTCCCCGGGGAACAGGCGGACTAGGTGCTCCGCGCGCCTAAGCGGGTGCTGCTTCTTTTAATTGCGGTTCGACTGACCCTGAATTGAAATCCAGGCGGGCTACTGACCTCTAGCAAAGGTGAAATAGTAAAAGGGAGGAAACCTTGTGCATTTAGTATCACGAAAAAGATGCAGTAAGAAGCGCTCAACTAGTTTCTTTCGTGGGATGAATACGGTAGCGGAGACGTAAGATTTGCACGAATAAGGGAAGAGGAGTACCTCTTTCTGCTGGCAGTGCTGTGTCCTCCTTCTGTTTTTCCGACGATCTTCTTGTTGTTCACCGGAAACCAGAAGTTGTGGAGGACGGTGCAGCCTTGGACGAACCCATGGCCAAGTTGTTGAGTGTGGTGCGGTGGCCGTCTGTCGGCGGCGGGGAAGCAGATCCGAGGCGGCGAACGACGGCGTAGCGGGAACAACTCCGGTGCGGTGGACGGTTGCGACAGTGGAGCCACAGCAGTGAGGCGCAGGACGGCGTGGTTGGAGTGGTTCTGGTACGGCGCACGTCGGCGTCGGCGTCGTGGAGGCAGCTCTGCCTCGGCTTCAGCTGCTAAGTCCTTGAGGGCGTTGCGGTTGCGGTTGCGTTGGACGACGACGTCGGGGTACCGGCTCCGGCGTGATGGAGGAGGGCGGCGGTGGATTGGCCGCTATGGGGTGGAGGACGGAGGAGGCTGGGGTTTTGCGGCTGGTGGAGAGGGCGTTTTCGCTCCCACAGAGTATGAATGGGGAAACGGAGGGAGGCGGGGAACTAAGGGGGAACAATGTTTCGGTTTGAGACGCGCTTGTTTGAAATTTGGGGAAAGTTACAAACTTTGCCCCCATCTAAAATTTCGGACATATTGCGGGTTGGGGGTAGGACAGTCATGTCAGGTGTCCCAAATGTGGGCGGGATAGATTTCGGCCGAGCACATGGGTAGGCGCCCACGGCGTATGAATGCTTCTCGGAGGCGGTTGAGACTGGCGTCTTGGTGAAGTTACAAACCTACCCCGGTTTAGACCTTTGGACATCGGGCCGATAGGCTACACGTGCCAGACAGTAATTTCCTACCACGAAAACATTAGTCTCGCGCGGTTTCGGGTGACCAGAGGCCTATTTGGCGCTTCGTTCAATATTTGGGAGCAGAAGCATTAACGTTTTCGGTTCTCTTGAATTGAACTTTCAGGATTTGTCAAACTTCACAAATCTTTACTCTTGAAAATCCTAAAGCTACGATTATTTTGGAATGGAGGGGGTACATTTGAATATACATTGTACACGAGTATATATTAAAAAATATGCAACTTATCTCAGTTCATGCATGGTTCCAGATATAATCTCCTTGGTTGCAAAAAAAAGAGTTAGATATGCGTATGAATATGTATAGCATGTTCAAACTCACAACAAAGATTGATGCCCCCTTTTACATCTGATTTACAAATGCCATTATCTCGGGTTCAAATAGATGAATGCACTTCCTATGAATTCGAATCTTCGAAACCCCCTTTATGTTGAATTCGACATGTATACTATTTCGTAGCTAGCAATTTGGAATGTATCCATGCAAGTGACAAATGTATAAAGTGCTTCACACTAACAACATGGAGTGCACTAATTAATGTTTATATATGAATTGCAAAAGCATCCATTGCCTGTATTTCAAACCGCTCTCACTCTATGGATTGATAATATGAAATAAACACATGCACATGCTAGAATTCAATAGAGTATGGGTGTCTGATAGACCGATTTTCGTCCATACGCAATTTGCAAAATTCATGATCTCATCCAAAAATAATAATGCCATTTTTATTTTAATTTAATGCGTAGAACCGCCTTTTACACATAGATGCACTATGCCTTGCCCCGTTCTCACAAACGCGTTATATATCTCTCTATCTAACGCATAAGTGCACACACTTTATATGCATCGGCATTTCTCTTTCACACATGCTCACAATCTCTCTCAGGGTGTCGGGGTGTCTCACGCACATGCTCTCTCTGTTTCTCTCTCTCTTTCTGACTACTATGTACCACTCTTTTCACTAATCTCAGTTGGAAAACACTATTTCTCTCACATGCATATATACACATGCACGGTCTCTACTAGCCCTCTATACACACATATATGTGCCTACGTGTCTCCCGCACGCACATTATCTTTAGGCCTCTCTTGCACACATTGCCCCCCGACACACCTCTCTCTTAGTAGTTGGCAGATATGATTTCATCATATCATTTAGGATATCCCTGGCTGTTAGGCTGGATGGTAATACGAGGCAAAGTTTTACCCTAGTTCGGGTCGGACCCTTGCAGTTGAAGAAAGAGCCAACTCCTGGTACTGTATATTAGTGATAGGGGTGTGTACAAAGTACACGTGAATACCAGGCATTGTGCATGTGTGTATACTATCGACGAACTAGCTCCCAAGCTTGTATAACATACTAAGGGCCTAGGGTTACAAATCATATATAGTCGGCTTATCACCAGTGGGGATAGAGTCCTCCGCGACTCTGGTAGCTTCGTGTTGTACGCCGAGTCCTCCACATGGGTCTTCGTATAACACGTCTCGGTCCAACCTATATGTGGCGCAGGATGGAACCGACCCATGAGTCTTCATGTTGACCCACCACAACTAGAAATGATGTGCCCACCACACCACACACGCAATCGGCCACTAAGAAAATAAGCATATACAATAAGACAACTGTATCTAGCTCACGATACGTCTCCATATTTTGTTGATGACACTGACGGACTTTGCATTTGATGCGTGCTCTGTATTTTGTTGACGACATTTACGGTCATTGTATTTAAAGCGAAAGCACAATATGGTCACTGGACTTCAGAATAAGCTCATCACGGTCACCACATACATTTTGTCGTGCTAACCAACATGTGGTTGGATGGTTAGAGGACAATGGTTTCTCGAGCCCACCAAGGTTAAAGTCCCGGTGCTCGCATTTATCTTGTGTTAATTTCAGTATTTTCCGGCGATGTACGTTCAGTGGGAGGAGACGTTCCACTCGACTACGAGGCACCTATGGTGACTTCGTAAAATCTCAAGATCATATACGCTGGCCCACTCTCTCGAAGGTGCTCATAGGGGTAGGGTTCGAGTGTGTGCGCTTATAGCGGTGAGTGCTTGCGCGTATATATGAGCCCTTGCGTCTGTACCGTGTTAAACAAATACATATCATGATTATACGGTCACTGGCTCACCCGTACAACTCCGTATTTTGTTGATGACACAATCAATTGACCAGTCAAACGTTCCACGCGGTGCAACTAGTGTTGCACCATCGGGGCGCGTAACCGTGGGGCCCACCTGTCAGCCCGTATATGAAAGAAAGAAATGGTAGTTTGAGTCTGTACTGTGTTAATAAAATAGGAGTACATTTTAGGGTGATCATACGGTCACTGGATCACCATACAGCTCTGTAATTTTTTGATAACACGATCAATTGACCAGTCAAATGGTCCACATTCAGCAGCACACATTACCATAGGGCCCACCCGTCAGCGCGTATATGAAGGATAGAAATGGTAATAAATTAGTGATTGGTGGGTATTCGAAGTCGTGAGACCTCTGGTTGGCAGTCACCGGCGGTTGGGGGGCGTTCATTGGGCGGTGGGGTGGGGATCCTCGGAGAAAA